>NC_034599.1:46884241-46922128 GCF_900095145.1 Mus pahari | reverse complement strand
AAAAAAAAAAAAAAAAAAAAAAAATCAAAACCAAACCAAAAAACAGGAAACAAAACAAATAAACCAATAATAATAAAACCCCAAACACTGAGAAGTCCCATTTTAAAGTCTGTATCTTAAAAGTATTTTGCATGACACGTATATCAAATACTAGAATATATATTGAAATAACAGGACACTAGAAAAGACCAAAATATCCACCCATGTAATGTTTTCCTAAAAAAAAGATTTCCAAAATATGTTAATTAAATGGATACATTTGTTGTCACAGTATGTGAATTTTAGAAACTGTAACTGTGTGAGTAGAAGGTTAAGCATGTACAGAAGAGGGCTCACCAGTTTCAGGGAGAGATGGAGTGACAAGGCTTTCTGCTGGGTCTCTGGAGATGTACGTGGAGCTAGTTTTAAATGAACACCTTCATATACCTTTAGGGTTATAAAAGCACTCAGCAATACTGATGATCTGTGTTTAGAGTCACTGACTTGGGTCAAATTCAAACTCTGGCCTATGCTACCACACATATGTGTGTTAGCTGCCGGTCAGCTTTGCCATCTGTGAAATGGGAACCATAATTTCGACTATCTTATAGACTTTCTATGAAGATAGAATTATGTTAGAAAAACATATTTTGCATGTTAAAAATAACCTTCTAGGGCATGTTAACAATCAGCTCCTGTCCTTCTTTGGAGGCTCAGGCTGTATACACGGACAAGAGCAGGAAGAGATGGTAGTGGAATGGAGGGCAGAGAGGAAGCCGAGGCAGAGTTCTGTTCCCCACCAGTGCTCCAATCACTGTGGGAGAGGGTTGCCCTGTGATGGAGAAAGCGCTCAGCAACAGCTGGCAGGGAGTCAATCAGTTGAGCATCGTCGTGGAAAAACAACCAATGCGGCAGGTGGATGGCAACTAGATCACGAGAAGAAACACGCAAAGGGAACACAAACACCTCCTCACAGCCAAGCTTGTATTGCACCCTGCCTCTCACCTGCTCCTGGTCTGCCTTCTGATGTCGCCTCTTAGCCCTTTCCAAATTGCTCAGGTTCTGGATGGTGAGCACTTCATTTGGAATAAGCACTTTCAGAAATGCTATGGCTTAAACAAGGGCGTGGCCTCCCAAACACAGGTGCTAAACTTTAATGGCAAACTGGTACTTTTAACGGGTGAGGCCCTTCTGAGAAGATTGGACAACAAGGGCTCCCTTCACCGTGACCGGAGTTAGAGCCCTTAGAAAAGAGCTGAAGGGCTCGCCTCCTTTCTCTTGACTTTGTGCGGTTTGAGCATGCAGCAAGGACGCTTCCCCGTGCCAGTGCCCCCACGTGGACTTCTAGACTCTGCGGCTGTAAATCACCATACAGTCTACTCAGCTGTCACAGCATACACGGAGCAGGTACAAGTCGTGGCGACTTGCTGTCGCTGTAAGTCCACAGATAAATATCCTGTAATGGCATGAATGCAGGCTTTCGGAAAGGTCATGCTTTGCTCGGGGGAGGGAGGGGGGAGGTGGAGGAAGAGCGGCGGCTGTTCCAGGTGACTCACCGCCACCCTTATCCTGAACTCATTTAGTCTTGCCTTTCCTAGTTCTCACCCTTCCTTGTTCCAGTAGCTTCATTTTAAGTTTCTTATAGGATTCATTTCTCTCTCTCTCTCTCATTCCTCTGTTCTGTCCTTAGATAAAAAAAAAAAGCTTTTAAGAAACTGCCTTAATCCTGCCCTAATCCAGCTTTCTAGTCTTTCCAATTTACCTTTTCTTAGGCTCAGCCCCAGCAGATCCCAGCATTTCTGTGCTCACTCCCACATCCCTGTCTTGTCACCCCCCCTTCAACACACTGCTCTCTCCACCCTCCCGAGTCCCATGTGTCTAATTTCCCCATCCTTAGTGGTTTACCTCAAATGCCATTTACTTTCTAGAACCTTCCTCGATCTACATTCCTTTCTCCCCAAGCTGAACACGAGCAGTTAATTTATAAACTTGGTAGGCATGAGGGAACCAAGAAGGAATAATACACCGTCCCTCTGCTCTGTCAGCACCTGTCCAGTCAGGAAGGCAAGACATAAACCAGAAACCTTAACGGTGGGGTGAGGGAGAACAAGGCCACATGGAGACTCTTTAGAACCCCTGGCATCTCTGGACTCTAGCTTTTCTCTTCCTCACCCAACTCCCACTCGTGCTCAGCACTGTGGTAGTATTGTTTTCTCCGAGTCTGCTCTCTTGATCAAGCCTTGCCTGGCGTGGCTACATCCAAGCCGCATCCCCTGCTTCCAGGTACCCAGAGCCCTTTGCAACCGGCTCCTGCTCGCCTTTCTGATTCTCTCCATTTTTATTACCTTTTCCTCCTCCTTTGCCTCACATTAACCTTTCCACTCCTTAACAAGGTCAACGATTTCCCTATGTAAGCCTTGAGCCCACTTCTTCCTTTGTGTCTAAAGTTCTTTCTTGTTATCTAGGTATGAGCTTAGAGAACACCAGCTAAAGGGACGCTTGCTTGGCCCACTAGCCTAATCCACTTTCTGGATCACACCCTTAAATCTCCTCCTCCTGTGTTTTCCCATCTGGTTTTGGATCACCTCTCTGTCACTGATGTGAGACTCCTGGAGCAGAGGCCTTGCTTTGTGGGTCACAGCTGTAGCTCCAGTGCAGCTGCAGCAGGGCACAGGGAAGTGCTTGGGGGATGATTGAATGATGTGATAGCATTGGGGGAGGGGAGAGTGGTGGATCACACGTGCAGGGAAGCACAAATTGCTTAACTGGCTCTCTCAGGTTTCTGGTTGCAGGCACCTTATCTGTTTTGCTTAGAACTGTGTTTCTAGTGTCCATTGTGGGTCCTCAATACCCACCTAAAGCATGACTGCAAAGTCTAAGGGTGGTGAACTGGATGCAGACTTCAAGGGCTCATCATGTAGGGCCTTGAGTATGTATCAAATAAATCAGTATTTTTGTCTTTTGAAAAGTGGAGACTCATGGAGGGCTTTTCTTGCTATGTGTTTATTTTTCACAAACATGTATTTGTTCTGGGCTTTAATTTTGATCTTGAGGTATAGATCTCCTGGGAAGGAGCTGAGAAGAAGGGTTCAGTGACTCCCCTCCAGCGCTTCTCCCAGACTTGTCATGCTTGTGTTTTATATATGAGCACAGTGTTGAGAGCAAGACACGGACAATGGAGTAATCCATAGAACTGACCAGATCCCACCAGTTTACACGCTCCAGTCTCTGAGTACATGCTGTGCATGTTTGTCACATGCAAATGACATCTGGGTCATTGGTATCTCAAGATGTTTCATCCTCACCAGAAGATGAAGTCTTCAGAGTACATGCTGTGTTTAGATTTAAGACGTTAACAGAGAGGTGAGCAGAGAGCTCAGGACGTATCTTAGGAATGTCAGCATTTAGGGCCACTATGATATTGAATCCAGTGCAAGAAAGCGATTTTACAGGCAAAGGGTGGATGCTGGGCTGAAGCGAGGCATGAGGTGAGGCGGGTGGGATGATGGAGGGAAAGGGCATAGAGGCTAGTACTGAACAGTCTGAACAGTCTTAGTCTTAAGCTATCTGGCAACAAAATTAAGCACTTGTGGTGGGTGGCATGGGTTTGCCCTAAGACTTAAGGGCCTCCAATGGTCCATTTGACTTGTAAGTTCGATTGGGTTAAGAAGTACCTAAAACGTTTTTTGGTGAACATCTGTGAGGGTGTTTCCAGAGAGCATTGACCTGGGGCGTGGAGGAGGACTTCTAGATGTGGTGGTATGCTATTCCACAGGCTGGGTTCCTGAACTAAGTGAAATTGGAAAGTGGATACAAGCCAGCTGAGTGCCTGGGTTCCTCTTCTTTACCACTAATATTTTGAGTTCCAACACGCTAAAAGCCATTCCTGCCAGCATGTATTCTCCACCATGGTGGACTGTTCCTTCAAATCTGTCTTTGTTGCTTCTTGTCAGTATTTGTTACAAAGAAGTGATTGATATAGTTCCATAATGCGTGGTAGTTCTGTGGTCGTGGGAACATGGCCATTCTATCATGCCATTTCCGTGACTCCTTACATGGTAACTGGATGAATCCAGATGAGCTCTTGCCTAATACCCACTGGGGAATAACCAAGGAGCTTTAGAACTGTGAGAAAGTAAAAAAAAAAAAATCTGTGAACAGAGTGGAAGTTACTGAATGATGGGCACAAAGGTGGGGAGCAGAGGGACCTCCTTGGGTGATAAAGCAAGGTCCCACAGGGGGAGATGAGCTGACTTGGGCCAGGGTGGGGGGACATGGTGGTGGTCGTTAAGTATGGTTGCTGAGGACTCTTCTCCAGTGAGGTGGGGACCACTGCAGCTGTGGGAAATGGCCTGCTGTGTTGTCCAAAGATGACTAAAGAATCCAGAGTCATCATCTGAGGTACCACACTTTGCGCCTTGTGTTTTAAAATTAGGATGTACTGATTGTATATAATAATGTATTAGATGTAGATAATTTACTTGGATGATATTTGTCCATTGTTACTCTTTATTTCTCTTCTCTTCTGATTCAAACGAATTTAAGTAAGTTTACTTAAATTTCCTGGAATGTTAATTTAGTCTTGCTCATGAGCATGGACAATCTTCACCACTGAAGAAAATGTCTATCTTTTCACCACCAACTACTAATTGTCTATAGGTGATGCCTCATGACCCCTTTCCACTCTCTACCCCCAGCAACAGTGCACTGCCTTTACAGTCTTGGGTGTGTGTGTGTGGTGTGTGTGCCTATGGAGTGTCACGAACCTTTCCTTTCTCCTTAAGGGAATGTTGGTGGACCTGATCATGTGCAGTTAATTACAGCTGCGGAGAGTTCAAGATTGCAGTGCCCATGTCATATCTATAAGACAGTGTTTCACAACAATGTACTTTTGTCATTTCTCATCGGGACATGACAAATGATCTCATTCAGTCTTATTACTAGCATTGATAATAGTACCCAGCACATAATAGGACACGATGAGTATATATATTTTTTTGAGCATTGGACCAAATGAATGAGAAGATACTGTAAGACTTTCGTGGGGAGCCCTCCCCACTTTAGTCTCGAGAAGGCGACGCCCAAAAACCACGAATAAACCATCTTGATGTAAAAACCTGAGGTAGTTTAATGGCAGAGCTCCGGGCCGATTCGTATCTCACGCAGGAGAACAAGAAATTGACAACCAGGCCCAAAAGCTTGAGGTCTTTATAGGGTAAGGGGTGGGGTGGGGTGGGGAGAATTGGCGCGGTTACGTGTGATTGGTTTATTTAAATGTACACATTTGCAGGATGGTACTGCAAAGGCGGGAATGCTAGGAGACCTGAGCAGTGGGCTAGCGGAACATTTGGCTCAGTCCCAGGAATGTTCCAACAATGGCCTGCCTGGGCGTGCCCAGGCTTGTCTCACTGTGCTCTCCGCCTCAGGTTCCAAGCTTACAAACAACTATTTCTCTGGACATAAGTTGCATGAATCCCAGGCCTTAAATTTCATTTTAAATTTAATTTCCCTTAAATACAAAATGACTAGTGAGAGTTCTGGATAGTACAGCTGCAGTTTGAAGCAATCCCTTTCTCCTCTGGCCTGGCCCTTCCACCTATGCTTGTTGCTTGCTGTCTCTGTCTTAAGTGACTTGTACTCTCATCTATGGTCTTGCACTAAGCACTTCTCAGGGCTAAGTCTGCAGGTGATTCGTCCTATCATGTAAACTACACCATAGGTGTTCAGGGATTATTAACTGGGAGAATGAGAACGAAGCAGACTTCGGAGACACAGAGTCATTTTGCATTGTAATTAAAATCCAGCATCTTGTGGCTTGTCTTAGTATTCTATTGCTGTGAGGACAAACCATGACCAAGACAACTCTTATAAAGGAAAACATTTAATTGGGACTGGCACACAGTTTCAGAAGTTTAGTCATCATGGTGGGAAGCATGGCACCATATAGTCAGACATGGTTCTGGAGAGGTAGTTGAGAATTTTACCTCAGAATGGGCCGGCAACAGGAAGATACAGTAGGACACTGGACCTGGATTAGGCATTTGAATCCCCAGAGCCCAACCCCCAGTGACATACTTCCTCCAAACTCCTAATGCTAATCTCTAAGTATTCAAATATGAGCCTATAACCTATGGGACTATTTTTATTCAAACCGTCCCATTTGTGTATAGGAATTAGAATACAGCTGTTTGGAAGAATCAAATCCTATTTCTTTGACCTTTAGGCAGCCTTTTAGCTACTTGAATGATGTGATCTGATTTCTCCCTGGTGAAGAGGTCATGAGACTATTCATCATACACTTGCTATTTTCCCCCAACGTCCTACTTCCTTTAGGACAAGAATTCCTTGTGCCCCCAACCCCAGGTTTAGACACTGTTATAGATTAGTTTTTTCTGATCTTGAGCTTCATATAAATGGAATCAGAGTGTGGTGACTTGAATGAGATGACCTCTACAGGATCGTGTATTTAAATGTCTGGTCCTCAGTTACTGCAACTGTTTGGGAAGGATTAGGAGGTGTGGCCTTGTTAGAATAAGCCTTGCTGGATAAAGTGTGCCACTGGGGTTGGGCTTTGAAATTTCAAAAGCCTATGACAGGGTAGTACCTTCTCTCTTCATCTCTTTTTCCACTCCTGTCTCTGCCTCCCACCCCTTGCCCTATTCCCCTTGACCTGCACCTTGGAGATCAGATACTCTTAGCTCCATTACCATGCTTGTCTAGCTGTCACAGAACACTCTGCCATGGATTGTAAGCAAGTCCCAGCTAGATGCTTTCTTCCTCTAAGTTGCCTTGGTCACGGTACCTCATCACAGCAATAGACCACTAAGACAATATCAGGGACTCAGGTATTTTTGTGACAGGCTTCACTATGCTGCTTGTTGGTGGAATGTGGACTTTTGACATTAGATTAGGAAAGTGGTTAAATACTTAATTGACCATCCTAGTCAGAACATGGAAGACAGTGGTGCTAAGAGCAATTTAGGCTGTGGAAGCCCAGATCAAGGGGACTCAGGGACAATATTAACAGCGGGGCTACAGACCATTCATGTGATGTTTTGGCCAAAAATGTGTTTTGCTCTTGCCCGTAGAAATTGCCTGAGGCTAAGTTGAAGAGTTTTGGACTAAAATCATTGGCGGAATTTCAAGACAGCCTACCTAGTATTGACTATGCCACATTATTAGTGATTACTCTTATGTAAATCTACACTGCAAGAGAGCAATCTGAGGCAAAGAGAAATATAAAACGTACAGTTTGGGGAGAAAAAGAGCATCAGGAAATGTAATGTTGGAGCCAAATCTTGTGCTCTAGGAGATGAAAATGTTAAAGCAATGTCTGATGGTTAATGCAGTAAAGGGAGTGGAAACTTCAGGGCAAGGACCCATCCTGCTAATCCTGCAACCCAGCTAATCCTGCAACCCACCCCAGCAAAGCTACCCCCAACTCTCCAAGGGAAAGGTCTGAGGGATTTCACAGGCCTAAACAACAATGGAAAGCTTATGCAAATGTAATTCGGGGAAGAGGCCAGGTTCCTGCCCTAGCAAGCAAGAGAACTTGGCAGCTCTGGTCATGTGGTTCTGGATTGGGTGTCAAGGATATAGGAAAGGAGTTCTGGAATCTTCCTCTGTAGTTAAGGTGCTGAGGCCAGGCTTGTGGCAGGGGTGTCCCTGTAAGGAGGCTGTGAAGGTGAAACCTGGATTGTGTTGGAGACCCCAAGATGGTGGAAATGCCCGAGTCATGGGATATCTGCTGAGGAAAGCTGATAAGAGAGAGTGGAACCAGCCTAAGAGAATCCTGTTGTGGCCAACAAACGTGGAAGGAGCTGTAGATCTGAAGAGCATTTGGTAACTGACATGGAGGTGTAGCATTTGGAGTTTGTCTTGGTCCAATATTCTCTCCCTGTGCTCCCCTTTCTTCCTTTTGGAATAGTAATGCACATTCTGCTATTGTACGTTGAAAGCATGTGATCTGCTATTTTTGATTTTAATTTTACAGAGGATTACAGTTAAGAGATTGCTCTGAGGCTCAGAAGAGACTTTGGGCTTTAGCCTACATTCATAAATTTTGGGTTCTAACGAACAAGAGCAGCAATGAGTCTTTCTGTACAAGGCTTTGTATGGATAGATATTCATTCCTATGAGGTAAGTCTCTAAATACAGTTCCTTCATAAAAAAATAAATGGCCACCTTCCCAAAGTATCCATTTCCTGCTTTCATATATCAGTGTGTAAGTTCCAGTTGCTCCATATCCATTAATGACATCATTCATATTTTAGCTGTTCCAGTAGGATGGAGTGCTCTCATTGTGGATTTTCATTTGTGCTTTTTTTTTAAAAATTAGGAAATGTAGAAATTATTGATAGTTACATACATGTATACAATGTATCTTGATCGTATTCACCCCCAAACTCCTTCTTGCCTCTCTTCCTGGATCCTACTCCTCAATAAGTCCTCCCCCTATCTTCACATTCTCTTCTTTGTAAAAATGACCCAGAGTCTAATTAGTGCTTCCCTGAGTGCCCATGGGTATGCGGCCACACACACAAGCATGGGGAGTCTTCCAGAAGCCTGTCCCCACACAAAATGAGTCTCCTTCCCCCAGCAGCTAACATGCCAATAGCTCCCCAGCAAGAGGGAGTGCCTCCTGAGTCCCCTTCCCGGTCCACACTGGAATGCTGACTGGCATAGTCACATGCAGGTCTTACACAAGTGACCACAGCTGCTGTGAGGTCAGGAGGACAAAGGCCACGTCAAGCCCGGGTATCAGCATTTCCGCATTCTTTCCCCATCCGTTGGCTAGTAGGATTTTTTTTACCTTCATTTCCAAGAGATGTTTCCTGAACCTTTGAGGGGGTTGATTTCGACATCCATTCAGGGATGACAGCCCAATGGTGACTCATTCTCAGACATTTGACCTGTTATCAGTCTCTGCCTTAATTACTGTCCACTGCAAAAAGAAGCCTCTAGGCCTAAGGCCGAGAGCAGCATTAATCCAGATTAAGCAGTGAGTATAAACAATTACCTAGAAAGCAGTTTGACAACATGTCATTTAGCAAAACAACAGTAGTAGCCCCCCTCCCCCCACATACTATGATCAGTCATTGGCCTTTGACCAGGCTTATAGTACTAGACATGGCTTCTTCCTGTGGAGTAGGTCTCATATGCAATCAGAAAGTAGTTGATTACTCCCACAACACTCATGCCAGTATGACTGTACCAACAGGCATATCTTGAATGGTATTAAATATGGCAGCATGCAGGATTCACTGCTGAGTATGATCATTAATGGCTTTTCTCCCCCCACCCCAGGAGCCTACATAGGAACTTCTGGCACATTAAAAGGGGGCCAGTGGGGAGGAATTTTTCAGGTCAGTTTCAGGTATTTAACTTTGTGATGCCTTCAGTAATAGGGTCTTACCATCAAGTTTGGTGGGCAATCAAAAGTAATGGCAGTTGCCTATGCTGTTCAGGGGGTCTCTGGGGCCTTCTGCCCAACAGCTTGCTGAAGGGGGATACCCAACACCCCGGCATTGAGATTCACATTTAGAAACCCATGTCTTCTGGGAGAATCATTGTCTACCTACATTTTCATTTTTTTTTCTCTTTCTTTCTTTCTTTCTTTCTTTCTTTCTTTCTTTCTTTCTTTCTTTCTTTCTTTCTTTTTTCTTTTTCTTTCTTTTTTTTTTCGAGACAGGGTTTCTCTGTATAGTCCTGGCTGTCCTGGAACTCACTCTGTAGACCAGGCTGGCCTCAAATTCAGAAATCCACCTGCCTCTGCCTCCCAAGTGCTGGGATTAAAGGTGTGTGCCACCACACCCAGCTTCATTTTCTTATAACTAATGATGTTGGGTATCGTCCACGTGTTTATTGGACATTCGTTTAGGCCCTTTGGTAAAGTACTTTTTCAGATCTTTTTGCCAACGTTATAGGTTGGGTTGTGTCTATGCTTGGTGTGTAGTATTTCTTCACTTTAAACTTGTTAGATATCTTCTATGTAAAGCTGCCACCCCCAAATCTGGCAGTCTGGTGCAGATCTGCCCATCAGCTTTTAGTTTGGCAGGATATAGGGTATCCTATAGTTCAGGCTGGTTTCTTGACTCTCCTGCTACAGCTTCCCGAGTGCTGGGGTGACAGGATGTACCATCATCCCCTTCACACCATCATGCTATCATTTGATGAAGAGACATATTTAATTCTGATGACTGGCTCTTTTCCTTGAGTTGTCTAATTTTCAACTGAGAAGAGCTTTCCAGCTCTCAAGTACAGTTGAGTAGGATCTAATGGCATTCAATAGGATGGTGGAGCCTTCACCTTCTAAGTGTATAAAACAGTCCAGGAGTGTGGCCCTGAGAAGGCTCAAACTTAGTCAGTGATTGTGAACCCCACAACATCTCACTATCCTACCTGCACTTCTGATCCTTCTCCATCCTACGCAATTCCTATGTAACTCGTGCTCAAAAACATCCTTTCCATCTCCGTCCACCTGAAGGGTTTTGGAAAGGCAGAAGGGAAGATGGGAAAACTAAAATCTGACTCTCAATATGTATTTGCATTTCTAGAAAAATATCCCTGAGGCATTTTAGTCTGTGGAGCAGAATGCCTTGTGGAGCTCTGAGCAGGTAGGAGGGTCACATGAGAGCTAGAAGGTGACAGCCAAGAGGACCCAACAGGAACTCCCAAGCAAGCTACCAAAGGCATCTATCTAGTCCTTTCACCTTTAATGGCTAAACCAGTGTCCCACCATTGTCATTTTAAAACATACATCTAGAAAATTCTAAAAAGACCAAATGAAAATATCACAAAAATACTAAAACATACTTTCCACAAATAATCTCGCTTCTATGATTTAAGTGATTTTCTCAGGAGAAACACAGATCAAAGTCAAGGGCATCAACATTGACAGTAGACTGTACAGTTTTATAATTTTTTTTTTCTGAAAAATTTATGGGGCCTATTTTTCCACCTCTGAGGAACCTCGGCAAGCTGTGTCCAGAATTCTGTTCTTTGCAGAAATGCCTTTGAGAAAATACCTAGACTGGCAGAAATTACGAAGAGAAAAATTCTCTCTACCCTTGTTTCAAATTATCCACCTTTCTTCTCAGAGATCCAGGAGAACCTTGTGTGAAATGCAGTGCAGATGGAGGTCTTCCTATGTATGCTTCAGCATTCTTGGAAAATGCCTTTTCTTCTGGATTGAAGTGGACTCAAAAAGTCTAAAAGCTAAGAGAAGTCTTGTTTTTAACTTCCTCTGAGTTGATCTAACTACTGGAAAAATGCCCCTTCATGTATTCAAATGCAGGCTCTGCCGCACCCTAGTTGGGCCCTGAGAGCCTGTGAACCTGGAGGCCAGACTGCCTAGCCACCTGCTAGAGGAGGAAATGAAGGTAGGCTGAAGACATGGGAGGGAGGAGGGGTGGGCAGCTTAAAGGTCTTTCTCAATAGTGAGTTCAGCAAACAATGGGGGCTAAGGGAAAAGGGCCAATCCGGAGGCCTTCAAAGCCGGAGTTGCTTAGGTTTCTCTGTGCATCTGTGGGAGAAGGGAAGATGGGAGGTGGATGAGGAAGACGGCAAAGATAAGAAGCCGTGGCCTGGTGTTTTGTTACAAAGCTGCCGGGAAGATGTGGAGACAGCTCTCATTATGCAATATGCCCACTGTAGACAGATAGGCAGGCGGCCTAGGGCCTTCATCTCCCTCAATCTCGGATTCTGAGAGAAAGCCTTTGTTGTAGACTGAGCAGTCACTCACAGAGTAGGACTGAGGCGAAAGTCAGAGCCTTAGCTGGTCACTCTGAAAGAGAAGGGGGACCTGAGGAACCTGTAAAGCTTCCCGTGCTCCCGGACTACCTGCCAGACACCCAGCTTTACACTTTTTATGCTCCTTTGTCCTCGGAACCAAAGCACCTTGCCTCTGAGGGGTAGTGGAAAGGTACCAGATCGATCGTAGGCACGCCCCACCCAGACTGTGGCACCTTAAGCTGGGTGAAGAGTACAAGCCCAGTGGTCCAGCTCTGTTTGCCGGGCACCAGGCCAGCGGTTTAGATCAGTGCCACACGACACAGAGCTATTTGATTGTAGACCGGCCACCCGTCCATTGGATGTAGCCTGCACTTGAGACCATGTTGTAGGAAGGCAATCATTCATCTGAGAGCCGGATGAATCAGACATTGGCTGGCTTGCTTGGGACCGAACATTGCTTTTGTGTCCTTAAAGAACCAAGGGTTTCTGTCCTATTACCACAACTCAGAGTGCATGTGTGACACCCGTGGTATGTGACACCTGGATAAAGGCCAGAGAAGTACCAGGGCTTTTGAGAGAACTGGAAGCCAAAGCCGACAAGCTCAGATTTTCGGTGTGGAGAGGACTTGGCATTTAAGTAGGGCCAAGGGAAGCTGTCTCTGGGTCTCAGCTTAGATGCATCTCCCCCACTGGCTAGTCTTGAAGCATTGGGTGACCTGCTTTTCCAGTCAGCAACTGTGAGGAACGAATGTGGGCCACGGAGAAACAACGCCCTGCTACTTCCTGCTTGCAGGACAACTGCCAGATGTGGCTCTACAGGTCATCTGAGGTTGGCCAGTAGGTTTCTTAGGTCACTTCAGATGGCTCTGGCTTTCGTTGATACTTATAATTTTTTGACACAACCTGGAAGCAACAGAAGGAAAAATAGACCACAAAATACCTAAGCTGTCAGATCTACTCTCCTTCAGCTGCACACATGTCAAGTGCTCCAAATATCTGGGCAATTTCCAGTTCTCCATGTTGCCAGGAATGTGTTTGCCCTAGATGCCCTCAGACCCCTGCTTCCCTCAGGGAGTCCTCCTGGACACTGGGCCAGAGATTTCCTCCTCAGGCCATGGCTTCTGTCAGCCCCATCTTCCTTACCTACATCACTGCTCGCTTCGGCCCCCTCTACCATCTAATACATTAAATAATTACTGTGCTTGGCATGCAGTCCCACTTTTGACATCCCGAGGCTTGGTCATTACTGTGCCACTGTAAGTCGCATGGGGGGATGGGGTGCAGGCATTCAGAGAAAGCTGTTTCCTTCTGGTCAAAAGGATGCAAAAATTAAACAGAAAAACAAACCACTCAATCAACCCAGATCATGGAGATGTGTCAGAGGGAAAGTGCTCGTCCCACAAGTGTGAGAACCTGAGTTCAGATTCCCAACCCCAATGTGCAAGCCAGGTATGATCACCGACACCTGTGATCTTAGACAATAGCCAGTTTTGTTTTTTCACAGTAAACCTATCTGTAGTTTCCCCGAGTTTTAAAATATTGTTCTTTCTTTAGTTATATCAGCGTCTGCTCTGATTTTTATTTTCTTCTTTTGTTTGTTTTAGTAGCTTAATTTTTTGCTAATTTATCTTGAGTTTTAAAAACATCTTTGCATGTATATGTATCTGTGACATAAATAAATGTACACCACAAATGTGATGCCTGCAGAGGCCAAAGGAGGACATTAAACCCCTTAGGACAGGAGCTACAGGCATTCGGAGCCATCTGACACGGGTGCTGGGAGCCACACTCTGTTCTTGTGTCTTAACTATAATATGGTGTGGGGAGTTCTTTTCTGGTATGTCCATCTGGTGTTCTAAACACCTCCTATACCTAGATGGACATTATTTCCATGGGTTTGGGAAATTTTCTGTTATGGCTTGAGAAATATCTTTTCATACAATATGCTCATATGTTAACTGGACTGCTGTTCACTTTTAAAAATTCCTTATATATACTGAGTATCAACCTCCCCTTTCAGAGAAACAGCTGGCATTTCTTTTGTTCTGTAGGCTGTGTCTTCACTCTGGTAATTTTTCTTTTGCTGTTCAGAAATTTTTAAATTTAATTCAGTAACTCATCTACAGTTGTCAGTCACAGTTATTTCCTGAGAACTTGAAGTTCGGTCCAAGAAGTCATTACCTCAGCATGGATATGAGGGTGTCTCTGGTACATTTTCTTCTAGTAGTTTCAAAAGTCTTGATATAGTTTGATTTATCCAAAGTTGATTTTTGTACAGACTGAGCTAGAGTCTCAATCCAGTTGTTCTGG
This sequence comes from Mus pahari, assembly GCF_900095145.1. NCBI lineage: Eukaryota > Metazoa > Chordata > Mammalia > Rodentia > Muridae > Mus > Mus pahari. The sequence continues at coordinate 46,908,106 of NC_034599.1, read as the reverse complement.
TACCATTTCTTAAAGGGTTTGTCTTCTTTGACCAACATATGTCTTTTTCACCTTCTTCAAGGATCTGATCACCGTAGGTAGCTGTGTGAGTTTATGTCTACATTCTTTATCCTATTCTTTGGGCATATGAAGCTGGGATTTTTGCCATTACTTTGAATGTATACTATATTTGGAAATTAGATAATGCATCCAGAATTCATATTTGCTCAAGAACTTTGGGTATTTAAAGACTCATGCTTCTATATAAATTTCATATTTATATCTATATCTATCTATATATTTAAAGAGCTTATTACATAAGATTTCATAATAAATATGAGATCTATTTAAAGCCTAGGACCCATGTATAAGAGGGAAGAGGGTCTTTTTCTGAACCTGATTAGTTCTACTTAATGAGTTTCTGTGGTATCCATTTCCCCACAAATGTCATGATTTCCTTCTTCTTTAATGTTGAATAAAATACTATGGCGTATATATGCTACATTTTCTCTACCATTTGTATGTTGATATACAACTAGAATGGTTTCATTTCTTAGTTATTGTGAATATTGTATTAATAAGCATGGGTGTACATGTGTTTCTGTGGGAACAATTAGTCCCTTTGGTGTACATGCAGGAATGGTGTAGCTGGGCCATAGGGCAGTTAGGTTCTTGTGTTAGGTTCTTACTGGAAATAGCTCAGATCTCAAAGTCATTTTAATTGTATTTCCATGATGGCTATGGATGGTGAACACTTTTGCAAATATTTATTGGCTATTTCTATTTCTTCTTTTGAAAACTGTCTATTAGTCCATTTATTGACTAGAAGACCTATGTTTACTGTTTGTTGTTCTTTTATCTATAGTATATGTTCATCCCAAGATGCAGTTGCAAAGATTTCTTTTCATTCTGTAGCCTTTCTCTTCACTCTGCTTTTATTCTTCTGTGAAGCAGCTTTTTAATTTGATGCAATCTCATTTGGAAATTATTTTCTGTGCTACTAGAATCATTTTCAGAGAGTTCACGCTGCTGCTGCTGCTTTCTTAAACTACCATCCCTATATTTGCTCTAGAATTTTCAGAATTGCACGCTTTATACAGTTCTTTCCATGCTTTGAATGGATTTTTAAGAAAGCAGGATGAGAGAGATGTAACTAATTTCATCCTTTGCATGTGTCTCGCTCTCCTAGAGTTATTTATTGAACCTTCTGTATCTTTAAATGATATGTAGTTTTGATAGCATATAACAACCTAATATTTGACAAAGATTTTTTTGGGAGGCCCTGTGTTCTAGTTCACTGGACTTACACATCTCTGTGCAAAAAAAAAAAAAAAAAAAAAAAATGCTGTTGCTGTCACAATGACTCCGCTGTATAATTTAAGATCAGGTGTTATGACACTTTCAACATCACTTGTGATATTTGATTTTGATATTTGTGTCCTTTGTGATTCCATATGAAGCTCAGGATATTTGTTTTGGAAGACCGTGATTGGAACTTTGACAGAGGACTATGTTGAATCTGAAGACATCTTTCAGTAATAGTTAAGATGTAGATTCTGTCAAGCCACAAATAGGGCAAATTTCCCTATTGTTTAGGTTTTGACTTCTGTGTCTTTAAGTTTTCACTTCTTTGGTCTTTCACCTTGATGGTTCATTTATCTCTGGAGTTTTAAGCTACTATGATTGGAGCATTTTCCAGCATGTCCATTACTGTTGTATAGGAAAACAAATGTTTTTTATGCTGATTTTTCAGAGTTCTGGTGCAGCCCTTGGATTATTTGGTGTATAATTTGACTTCCCTTTCTCTGTATTCCCTTCATTTCTTTCTCTTATTTTACGGCAGTAGCTAAGTGTCTTAAGTACTTTATGGAATGAGTAGAGAGTTGGAACCCCTGTCTCACCCCAGATTTTAAAGGAAATTTTTTGTCTCCTCCTTCCTACTATGTTGGATCTAGCTTTCTTTTGAACACAATTTTATTATGTTTCTTTTGTTACTAATTTTTGTGGGTTTTTATCATGAAGTTGAACTTTTTGTCAAATGCCTTTTTCTGCATCTGTTAAGACAGAAATCACGTGATTATATCTTAGATCTTAAAATGTCATATTACATTTGAATAAACTGGGTGAGCTTTGTGTCTAGGGACTAAAGGAACTTAATGCTGTTGTTGAGTTTGTGATTTCTATTTCTTGTTTTTGTTTCATTTTTGTAGGGACAGGTATGGACTAGGGATTTTCTGGTCTACTCTTAGAGACTTGTATTAACTTTTTAGCTTCTCTTTGCTCATTTCTCTTATAAAATATTGCTCTGTGTTCTGGTGGATGAAACCTGTGTGTAGTTTCTTCTAAGTCGCCTTTGGTGCTAGCTTGAGCTGCATCACCTTACTTTGTACTCATCTTGAGATGTTCTTATTTCTCTAGTTATTTCAGATGCATTTGCGGGGTATACCAATGGAGAGTAGGCAAACCAATACTTCCAGGGTTTGAAATACCTAATGTCATGCTTTTCTTGATTTTTATCACTGAAAACATTAATTTTGTAATAAACATGAGTAAGCATTTTCTCCTTATGGCACTAAACATTCTTTGCTTGGTAGTTTTGCCACATTGACTATGGCTTACTGGGGAATGGTTCTCTGGTTATGTCTAGATGGGATTCCAATGCTTATGTTTGTCCATTTTCTGTCCAGGTTTGTGGAAGTTTCTGCTATAATCTCTTTGAATAAATCGTTTTATCCCATTCCAAGGCATGGCTCCCAGGAGACTGCTCCCATCTCGGTATACTTGGGTAGTCTGAGGCATGGTGAGAGTAGTGTCGCTCAGGTGACCTTAGGGTATCTGTGGAGAATCTCAGTTCAGACTTCCAATTGTCTCTGCAGCTCATTCTATTGACTTTCTGCACACACTGCATCTCCACAGGTGGCTGTGCTGACCTGGCCTGTTTCTGTGAGCAGGTAGCTACTGCTGATCCTGGCCTGTAAACAGTGTAAACAGGTATAAACAGCGTGCTATGGGCTTGGCTGTTTTGTGTTTTTGTTGTTTTTGTTTTGTGTTTTTTTTTTTGTTTTGTTTTTTTCTTTTTTTGGTGGAGAAAATCCCATTAAAGCTAATTTTTTTTTTTAACTTTTTCTAGTAGACAAAACTTGACTTTTTAGTCCCCCAATCCTGACTCTTCTTGCACACTAATCTTACCTGAAGTCTTGATTGTTGAGATCTTTGTGATTCTGTTTCTTGAGTTAACTCACCTAGGACCTGTCTATCACATTTGATGTGCCATCTCAATACAAATGGCCTTAGCATTTTTTACATTTTGATATTGTAGGCTCAGTCATTTCATTTTGGGAGTAAAGATATGGAATATTTCCTTTACACTTGAAAATTCTAGGCAGCAATAACGGAATTCCCGTGATCCGGTAGAGAATCAGTCAGTCTTCATGGTACGTATTTTCTTTCTTCTGAGTAACAGACTATTTCAGAAGGTTTTAGCTAATTTATTCGGACTGCAAAGATAATTTCAAAATTTAAGGTAATGTAATCTAAAGCCCAGATAAAACAAGTAGTTTTAAAATCTTAATGTCCACAAACCTGTACTTTATATTGCTATGTGAGGTTAAAATAGAAACACTTTTACTTTGATGAATGAAAATACTGAAAGACATTTAAGATATCATCTAAAAAATGTTTATGTGTCCTGATATCTAATAGGGGCACAAAGAACAATATTCTAATCTAATAGTATTAACAGTATGTGTGTGTGGGTGGGTGGGTTGGAGGAAGTAAACAGATTTCAAAACCAAAGTTTGCAATTGATAACTTAGAGTCCTCTTCCAGTTCTACCAGGACGATTCACACTGTCCAGAGCTGAAGCTCAGGGTGCTTACGGTACTTAAGGGGGGGTGAGAGGAGTTGTGCAACATGAAGGTCGCTCAGACAGAGCACCACTCGGGGCAGGCTGCAAAGACCTCGAGGGGATTTCTTACTTTCATAGGAAACTTGGTTTTTGAGAAGATCTCATTAACCAAAATGAAAGAAACTGAAGCAAATGCTTTACCCAAATTTATTATTCACAGTATAAAATTTACTGGGAGTAATTAAAAAAAAAAAAGAAGCTTGTTCTTGAGTTGACAAATTAAAACCTTCTGATTCAGTGTTATTACCTGCTAAGTAGACTATAAAGATAGTTATTAACATCAGATTGTCCTTATTAAAAGTCAATTTCTGTTTCTCTAAAATTTGGATAGAATTTAGTGTGTGTGTGTGTGTGTGTGTGTGTGTGTGTGTGTGTTTATACATAGTAGAAATACAATTAGTTACATTTCTGAAAGTGGATTTGTCCTTTCCACCTGGCTGGAGCAAATCTAGTTTTTCTAGGTTCTGAATCCCTTTGAAACAGTGGCCAAATGTATACAGAGATTGCTCGATAAACCTCAAGAAGTCAGGAGATACAGTAGTCATGGGAAACTGTCATATATCAAAGAACAGATAGCCTGGTAGTCTATAAAGTCACCTTGGTTCTTTTGTCAGAATGGCCTGAATGTGAAAGAAAATCTCACACACGCAATCCAAGTGAGCTCTTATTCCTTTGGGCATGTGGACAAACTAGTGTGCATCACTCCGGGAATACAATGAATAAACATAATTTCTGACAAAAGGGGGACTGTCAGGTATAAAACAGAACTTGTTTGGTAAACGAGATTTAAAAATATAAAAAGGAAAAACAATTTCACTCCTTTTCCCCCTAGAAAAACTATGAGTAAAAACTTAAGGCCACAACTCATTATGTATGAAATGGTCAACTCAAAGGGGAGCTCAGGCTTGCTGAGCAAGAAAACTCTCCTCCGCAGTCAGTATTTCTCTGTGGGACTGTTAGCTGCAGGGCGGCATTTTATTTGACAGCATGGACTTGGTACATGTCCATTTTCAGTGCCTTGAAAAACCAAACAATTTAAAAGTTAGCAGCAGTTTCTGCAAGGTACAAAAATACACATTTGTTACATAACACGGTAATAAAATTTGTCAAGATATATTATACAAACTCATCGCATTTGAGATAAAGAATCAGTCTAATATATTATAGATTGATGGAGTCTAATAAAATGACATGTCCATCTTCATACAATACTTTACAGCAATATTTAACAGACTATTCACATTAAGCATCCTGGGAGCATCTAAGGAAACGGAGTCAGAATGGTTGGCAGAGAGCCTTACCAGCTATTTTCTTATATGCTTCAAACTGGGCGGATGATTTTCTACTGGCCATTATGAAAGGGGGTGGTGGTGGCGGTGAGGAAAGCCAGGACACTTTACTTTGTTTAGGAGACGTTTCTTACAGAGAGACAGTCTAAGCCGTAAGACCTGCATTCACATCTTACAGTTCTGACAGTAGTATGCTCTAAGGGGAAGCGTTGATCTGCCAACGTTATACACTAAGACCACAAAAGATAGGGATGTGGAGGATAGGGAGGAGTCTTCATATGGGAGTGATTGGTTACATCTGGTTGAGATTGCCAAGTGTCATGAAGGAGCTCACTGGACACAGAGTTTGAAAGTTAATTATGATTAGGGTAAACGGGGCCATGCCTGAGAGGTAGGTGGCACTTCAATATTTAATACTGAGATAAGTCCTCATCCTATAACTGACAATGTGATGTTTAGGAGAAGGAGACGTCTGCCACGAGTTTCCTGGTGACTGGTAGGAATAATAATTTGGGATAAGCTAGTTTTTGAGTGGATTTTTTTTTTAAAACAGGGATTCAAGAGATCACATAGACTCTAGGAAACTTGTACTAGGTGAGTAGCTCAAATGAAGGAAGATGCCCATCTATCTTAGGGTGTATCCTTCCACTTCATTCTGGCTGGGGAAGGAGACATACTGATGTAGCCTTGAAGGTAGAGAGAGAGGACAAAGGTCTATGATAAACTTCTGGGGTCTAAACTTGAATATTTATAAACTACAAATGATTTGGAAAAAGTGGAGAACTTCAAGAAAATCCAAAGACAGTGGCCACCAGAGACTGCCCAACAGCAACACCATTGTGTTCTACTCAGTAATCTCTTACAGTCTGCCAATCTCTACTCAAGAACAATCTGCAGAATGAAAGAATAATTAACAGCTGTCCCTGGTCTCCTCTTGGCTGACTATAATCTAACAGGCAGGGCTACCGTGAAACATTCCACAGAGATGCCATATTGATAAATACTGCTTGTGGAACCAAGAAGGGAGAGCTGTTGCAGGAAACTGCCATTTTTCAAAATGAGGAAAGTATGACTTATATAGAGGTGTCACACTGTGACTAGCCACTGGATCTAGATGAGAGAGGCCACTTTCTGTGACACCCTGTCTGTATTGCAGGACCCAGCGTCCTGGTTGGGACCATCTCTGCACACATTTACTCCCTGATCACAGCACGACATCGTCGCACGGCTGCCATCAACTCCAGCATCTCGTGCTTCTCTGAAGTCTCGCCTCTGAGATTAGTCAACCAGGGAAAACTGACCTCGAGATTAATTTCTCTAATTCTTATGTGGCTATTCTTCTGCACTATGAGAGTGCATGCTGGCAGTTCCTTTATATAGGGATACGTTTCAATCCCAGAACACAGGATTGTTGCATAGGGACTGTGGGTAGGACACTAAAATGGGCAAACCCTTCCTTCCTTGCCTTTGTATCTACATTTCAGAAAGATGTCTGTGAATGCACTTAACCCTAACCAAAAAGCAACAAAAACCCGAGCTGCCCGTTTACAGGCTGTGCTGTCCCAGCTCCCATGGCATTTTACCCACTAGTTTTCTCTACTCTGCCTTCATCAACGAGCTGGTCCCAAAAATGACCCAGTGAAGATATGTGACTAAGAACAGCCACAGAAATGGCCACTGACTTGGCTTCAGGGACAGATTTTACATGATTTCCTTAGTGAACATACATGCTTTTCTGAGTGGCTCAGTGGCCCCCCTTTTTTTGCCTACTTGTTCCATGGCATAAAGATGGCTTCTCTCTCTCTCTCCCACTCTGCTCTATGTGTCAGTGATGCTGCATTTAAGGTACTCTTCTCAAAACACCTGAACTCTCAGACTGCTGACATGAACAGGCATCTTCTACAGAGGACACTTCCTCGACCCTTCTGTCAGTATCTGAAAATCTCAGAAAAGGACTTAACCCATGCTTTAATAGGAAAAGTCCTTCAAAACCCTAGATCATGTAATGTCTCAACAAATTTTTGCCACGTAACCTCAACAAAGAAATTGCCATATTAGCAACGATTGGCCTTGTGCTACATATCCCCAGGTGCCTTATAAATGGGGTTATCTAATTACTGTCTGTGTTTTTATTGGCCCAGTTCCTGTTCTTAAAGACATTGGATTGTTTTGATATCAAATTCTTATTGTAGGTAACAGTCTTTGGTTAGATGTCTGTCCCTGTCATCGCAAACGTCGTCGTAGGTTCTGCACCTGGGTTGGCTGTGTCCTCCGAGGTCTCCAGACTTGAAGAGGCTCCTTCCCAAGGGTTATCACAAGGGTACCGCCCTCCACTCTCTTCTCCTTCATATACCTTCATACAAGGCTTGAGTCCGCTTTCTGCCAGGTGGAATGGAGAGCTGGCATGTTGCTCTGAGTCCTGACAGGCATAAGAACTGAACCCACAGGCTGTTTGCCCAGGTCCTTCATCTCCCCGTAAGTCACCCCGACTCTCTTGTAGAGAGTCAGCCTCTGAGGTACCAGAAGCACATGATGGTAACTCCAGAGGTTCTTTCAGGGAACAGACTTTCCTGTCTTCTGGTCTGGCTGCTTTTGTTTTCTTTTTGAGGGACCAGTTTTTTAAAGTGACCAAGCCACTTCTCAACCACGCACTGGGGTGAAGGGTAACGGAATGCATTTGTGACGGCTGCTCCGTGGTACCCTTTCTTAAATAAGCAAGGTGGCTGCTGGCCTGCCCCATGGAGGGACCAGGCATTCCGGAAATGAGGCTGGGACTGTCAAAGTCTGAAGACAGCTGTTCCTGTTTTCTCTGTGCCTGGAAAGTGCAATCTATTGGCGAGGAGGTTTCAGTGGGCGTAAACACAGAGTGTTCAGAGATCTGAGAGAAAGCACTGTCCTGGGAGCTAACTGAGGAGCCGGAGGGGGACGAGCCTGGGGAGGATAAGCTCGAATAGCTTGCCCTTGGGCAAAGGTTTAGTCTTGGGGGCAAAACCTTCTCAGTGCTTTGGTGCGAGCCGCTGCTCTTGCCCACCTCAATGCCCATGACCAAACTCTGATTAATAAGCTTTTGACCCTCAATTTGCAAAGACTTATGCCTTCTGAGATAATCCTCCTCCCCATGTAAGAGGCCAGCCTCACAGCCGGCTTTAGTTTGTTTCTTTGAATAGATCCCCCTGAGATAGGACAGCTTGTAGTTCTGGTCATCTATGCTGGGTTCTGAACAGCGCCGGTGATGCACCCTTGAGCTCTTCTGGGCATCTGCTAGGTGTGGTGGGGAGAACCTGCATGGGTCTGCCTCAAAGGCTTGCTTCCTGGGATGATCCTGGGAGGGCCCGTGGCTGTAAGATGCCCCAGAAATGGGTACTGGCTTGGACTTAGTAAAAGGTGTCACTTGATTTCCCTCATGACCAGACAAGCTTTTCTTCCTAATGTTTTCATTAGTTGTGTTTCTCTTGCTGACGTCAGTGCCTGTCACTGAGCTCTGTTTAAAGCACACCTTGTCCCCTTTCTTCTGAGGCCGGGCCTGCTTCAGGTAATCTTCATCCTTTCTAGAGAGGACAGCATCACAGCTGGATTTGCGCAGCTTTTTCTGGTAAAACTCCCGGAGATAGGAAAGCTTTGTGTCTAGATAGTCAATGCTGGGTTCTGAGGAGCGCCGGTGCCGCCGCAGGACTTTCGGGGCATCTGCTGCAGCTACAGGCAGGCAGCTGAGTGTGCCTGGGCCAGCTGGGGCCCTAGCCTGCTCCCCCAGTGAAGCCTTCCTGTAGGCGACAAAAACATTCACTGGCTTGGGCTCCAGAGGTGGTTTTATCTGAATGTGTTCCTCTTTAGACTGATCTAAGTCAAAGTTGCTCAGGGTTAAGAGGCCTTCCACCTCAGGCTGTTCAAGGTCGTAGTCGCTGAGGGTTAAGACAGAGTCCATGCTCCTGCTGCCCTGGCCAAGTTTTTTGACCAGGTCACTGCACGGAGCATCAGCCTCCTCATTGAGCTCGTTTTCCAAGCTGTCATAGGAGGAGTCGTTCATTTGGAAGCAAGACATATCTGTGGGCAGAAATTACATCAGGGTTAACATTCACTCAGATCCAGCCTGTGCTACCTTTAAGGCAAGCCATGCTGCTTCTCTGCCATTTTCATGACTAGAGTTCAAGCTCTCTTACCCCGAAGGAGAGAAGCTCTAAAAGAGCTTAAAACTTTTGTGTGGAGGGTGTTGGCGACACAAGTAGGCATGCAGAAGGAGGTCAGAAATTGCTGAAATTGGTTCTTCTACCATGTTTGGTCCTCGGCAACAGGGAACTAAACTCCCGTTGTCTGTCATGCCTGATTGTGGGTGGGGTTAGCACCTCCCCTCACAAGCTACCTTGTCTGAGTCTTTTCATCCTCCCAAATGTTAGCGCCCGCCCAAGATGGAAATCTTCTAGGCTCATTTTGATTTCTAGAGGAGTGGCTTTTTAAGGTAAGGGTTTCTCAAAGCAATGGATATGGCATAAAATGAAGAAATAATGAAAAGTAAATGAACTCGTGTCAAGCTGACCTAGATTCTGAGTATGAATCTGTCTTCTGGCATGGATATGCTGCATACAGTAAACAAGATACATGCCAGTCTCCTTAAAACCTTTCATAAAGCTCTTTAAAGTCAGGTTATTTCTTTGTTTGACTCTTATGATTACTGTAAAGGTTAAACATTTATATTTCATACATGAAATACTGATGCATGTTGGCACACAATTATGGACTGAAGGCAGCATAGTAGTAATTGGAAGGAAGGAAGTTAGATTATGCAGGTAGTGTGTCTATGAATTCAGACCCCTCCCCAACTCCTGACCTCAAAGATGCTAGTTGTTTCAGACTGGGTCACAGCCCACTAGAATTCTGATGTCTTAGAGTCCACTAGGAGCTGGGGGGGATAAGAAGCCTCCCAAACCAGGACTTTCCCCCACTTCCTCTGGACCATTGATCCCAGTTTCAATAACAGTAGTTCTACTGCAGAGTTTCTGTTTATTTAAAACAAGTGTTCAAATCTTCAGTGGACAATGTGTAGGCTGAACCCTAATCCCATGTACATCTTGACCCCATCAGCAGGGCTTCCGAGGAAGGAAGGAAAGCCCTGGGCCCCGCTGACCCAGGTCAGAGGCTCTGGGGCAACCAGCCTCGTCATCTTTACAGATACCTAGTTCTTCACAGTACCTGGGGTGTGTTCTCTGTCGCTTCTCTCAGAAAGCTCCCCCAAGAGAGAAGTGATTTCTTCTCCAAATACCCTACAGCAGTTTTCAATCAGAAATTGTATAAGAAGAGAAACCTGTGCCGGAGGGAGAGAATTCAAGAGTTATTATCCACAGAACCCACTTATTACGTCTCACTTCAGATACACATCCTCATCTTAACCACAAAAATGAAAAGGAATAGGGAAAAGTATACGAAGGGATACAAAAGCCCGACTGCTAAGTGCTAATCCTACAGACAGTAGTCTGGGTACAGAGCTGTACCTGGGTCAGCAGCTGACACTTATCCCTGGCACCGGTGCAACACTAACGCTTTAGGCCACCAGCGCTGCCTTTTAGACCAGGGTGATTCCAAGCATTCTCCATAGGGTGTTTCAGGTGCAGAAACATACTTTGTTATTCAAGTTTATCAAGTATCGGTAATGAGGACTCGCTCGCACAGGACTTCTTGTGTAAAGGGCAGGTTGCTGTAATTTTGGAAGACGCCTCCTCTGGGGGTCCAGAAGGAGGGGGAGGGGTAGGAAGGCGGACAGGAAACCTGGGGAATCTCTGCTTACTCTTAGCAGGGCTCCCTACCTCACGCCCTAAGGTGCCTATGAGGTTCGCTTATGACGGCTCTGTGTTGCCACTGAGGTGAATGAGAACCGACCAGTGGTTTCTCTGCCTCAGACCCCCCTGATCAACAGCCAGGCACAGGGGTGGGGCCTCAGGAAAAGGAATCACTGTAAGGCTGTGTATCTGGCAAACGTTGGTGCTGAGAATTGAACTCGGACTTGTCTGAACTCAAAGGCCTTCATTTCTTTTTTAAATGCTTTCTTAGCACTTTTAAGTGCTTTCTTGGCACTCCTGAGAAGGGAAATCTAAGTCACAACTGATCTTTTCTTTTTTTTCTTCTTCCTCTGTTTGATATCAACTTGCCATACATAGAGTCTACCAGGACAGCATGGCCAATAAACCCGCATAAGGAAGTCTACCTTAGCCACTTAAGAAACTGTGTTTAAGAATACCGAGGGACATAAGAAGGAAAAATATCATTACCTTTTTTGTAAATTCATTTTCTAGCTCTGGACTGGAGGAAGCAGGAGGCCAAAGAATGCTTGGAGCGATACACACTGCTAAGTTAAATGCAGTCATCTGATTAGACAAGGAATGCTGTTCAATGTTGTGCAATACCCCAAACAGATACCTTAGGAAAACAACATTGGCTCTGGGAAGCCGATCTAATAGCCTAAAGACAGAAAAATGCAGGACGTTTTATTAAGAAACTTATAAAGACAGGCACCCCTCACTTCACCTGCATGGGAAACCATGCCAACCACACAGGCAAACCAGGAGCACAGCGCAGGCGCACGAGAGTAACAGGTGGTGGGCAGCATGCGGAGCAGGGGGCGTGACACAGAAGCACCGGCAGTTATTTTTCGAATCTCTCGTGGTCTTCATAACTCAACCATAGTGTAGAAGAATGCATAAGGCACATTGCCTGTTATTACTCCCAAGGAAAGCAGCCCGATGTGCTTTTTGACTCGGGCAACTCCTGCGGCATTTTGTAATATTCCCAAGCAAACCCACAAGAGGCATCCTTGCAAGATTAAAGTAGGCCTTGACTTCGAGCGTCAAGGCAGGGGTGCTCTTTCTAGGTGAGAACCCAGGCCTCGGTCATGGAGACTTCCAGGTTTGGTCTGGGAGCTGATCTCACTTTGGAACCACCCAGGTTCCAAAGGCAGTTGTGCCCCAGATCTGTCTTCTCTGGCACCCATTCTCATATGTCAGTCAAACTTGTGTTATATTTCCCTTGTGTTTCCCATTGTTCTCATTTATGTAAGTGATAGAGTATTAATTTACTCACCAAAAATTAGTTTTACTATCACCCAGAACACACACACACACACACACACCCTCCCTCTCTCTCTGTGTGTGCTACTTTTTCTACAAGAACCTACAACTTTAGGAAATAAGGTGCTCTGACACCCATTGCACAAATAGCAGAATCCCTTCTTCAGTACAATAGGCTGCTGACAGTGACTCCAGATTAAGGACCCTGAAATCAACCAAAAGACGACTTGGATGTTTTCCTGTAGGAAATGAAGCATCCCGCCCACGCTTTCAGGTCATCTGTAAGCCTTTGGGCTGCTTCTGTACTGAGCAACTGACAGCAGTGCATTCAGTACTTACTTATAGGAATAAATTCTGTCTGAGAGAAGGACAGCTGACTGGTCAGCATCCTTGCCCTACAAGAAGAGCCAATTCTGTATCCATCTGTAAACTCCCATCAGCATGTCTGACTCAGTTCCTGAAAGCTGGAGTTTCTGCAATCTGTTGTTGAGTGGATTGTATGGAACATATCTTACTGGTAGTGTTATAAATTAATGTATGCAAATTAAATAAAAGCTGTTGCTTAGGTGTCATAACTTCACATTAAAACTAAACAAGTGATATTTGGGATCCAAGATTTTCATAAACCAGAATATTTCATTTTTCTAATGCGCACTACATATTCTCTTACAATGTAGGAAATACTCAGGAACATGAGGTAATGAATTCTACGAGGAATCTCACTGTTTTTTTGTCTTACACTGTAGACAAATCTGACACTATACTTGGTAGTAATGCTCCTGCATCAGTCTCCTGAGTGCTGGGATGACAGGTACGAGCCACTACACTTGGGTTGGGCACTGCATTCTTTATTAAAAGCCCGAGGCTCTGTAAACCTCCTTTCCTCTCAAGGATAACTGTCTTCCTATAAGTACCTTCATCAAGCTCAACAAATACTTTATATAGCGATGGTTTTCTACTGTCAGCCACATCTACTTCACATGCCTACTCTATCAGGTTTCCTGAAGGGGATAGGTCATGTTCTCTGCGTTGCTCCAGTCACCAAATGAATACACAGAGTCATCTAGTGGGATAGATGCTTCCCCTACAGGAAGACCCAGCATCCAATGGGCTAACAAATTTCAGCTTCTATCAGATACAGGTAAATAGAGGGAGAGGGTGTACAAAATAAGATTGGGAAGAAAAGGCTTGGGGTATGGCTCAGTGGCAAAGTGCTTGTCTGACATGCACAAGGCCCCAGGTTTGATTTTCAGTACTGAGAAAGAGGATAAGGAAATGAAAAACTACTTTAGGGGGGCTATTGCTGGCTAGGCTGGTAGCCGGAGTTCAGTCCCTAGAACCTGCATGTTGGAAGGAGAGAAGTGACTTCTAAGTTATATACACACACACACACACACACACACACATACACAACCACACACACAGTTTTAGAATCAAAGAAACACAACTGATATTTTAAGAGAAAAGCTTAAACAAGTATTTTAAGATATATTTCATACTTAAATCATTACCTTTGAATTATATTTATTTTTTCTTCATCATTTCCTTGATCCATTACACAGACCCAGTGATCATACAGATCTGATGAAAAGATACTTTCTGGGATATTTCTCAGAAAATCCTAGATGAAGGAAAAAAAACCCCAATATTTGAACGATTCTTATGCAAATTATGTGTTAAAAAAAAAAAAAAAAAAAAAAAAGCCCTGTCAACTCTCCACTGAGTTGTGTGAATGGAAGACCTAAAGCCTATGAGTTGACATTTTTTTAAGGACTGACAGAGATAATCAATTCTGGACTGCTTAAAAAAAAAAAAAAAAATCCTACTCTGCTGAAGTCTCTGGCCTGTAGTAGACATTTTGGCAGCTAGCGTGATGGGACCGGCAGTCCGCCACCTCAAATCCTTCCCCTTCCTTTGCTATCTGAGAAGTCTGTAACGTGGCAATCATTTATCCTACCCCTCCATGTGTACTTATTCACAAGTGCTATATGGACTGCTGGACGTATTTGGGATATAGAAATGAGTCAAGCCAGTGGCCATGACCTTAGACCATTATTTCCCAGTGTTGGTGCACAACGACATGAAGGTACTTGGCTTATTCTTGTATTCCCCATGAAAAGAAGGTGCTTGTGTGTTCAAGGGGAAGAAAACGTGTAATAGCTGGGTAGGGCTAGTATCATGTGCCTCGCATATATAAATGCACATATCCATGTTATGTTATCTTTTCTGCTAAGACCACAAGTGGGGATGGGTGTAGAAAAACCAGACCATGGCATAAACAGGATATAAACACACATGATTGCTGTTTTGGAGTCTTTGTTTACAAAACAAACAAACAAAAAGCTTAAAAGATGAACTGAATTTATTAAAGCAGTGGGCATTGGTTCTTGGCCACCTGTCTGTGTCCCTTTTGGAACAGCACTACCCAGGCCAAGTTCGCAGCCTGATCCCAGCCCAGTCAGTATTAGACTGGGAGAACTCAGGTTAGTGAAATGGCTGGCTACCTTCACTCGTGCTTATTTATGCCACAGACACAGGTGAAAGTCTGAAAGTAGGCATTCTAAAGTTGTGATCATTATCTCTGCAGAGGATAAAAGCCACCTCGAAACCTGGTGCTTCTCTATCACAGAAGCTGTGATAATGTATTAAGGTAAGAAAAATTAGCTAATTCTGCAGAATTCTTACTTCTTATGGGTTCCACCAGGGCAGGGACAGGCCCCTGCCCCCTCGGCATATATGGCAATGTAAAGTGGAGGTCGGCACGGTGGAGGTGATTACTGAACTGTTACAGGTATCCCATGGAAGTCTGGTAGAGGACCAGGGAGGCATCCACCATAGACAGATGTTAAAATAATTAAAAACCTCTGTAGCTGTGCTGTCTGCCTTTTTTTTTCCTCCTCTTCACTTTTTTGGGGGGGGTTGGGTGGAGGGAGGGGTAAGCAAGGTTGGTTGTTTCTATCTTCCTCTGATTTTGTTATTCCATCATAAATGTACCTAGACACTTGTGACTCGGATATACCCTCACAAAAGCTGCCTCTGCTGTTCATAATTCCGGATCAGGTGCATCTGCACCGTCACTTTACCAGGTAGTTACCAGCAGTGAGATCTGTTATTGCAAAAGTGGGTTAGTGATAACTTGTTATGGCAGGGCCACTCTCCCACAGCTGGTTGGAACCACAGGTTATGAAATGTAACCCCCCACCCCCACCCCAGCTGTGGAGGAAGGGAGCCCACTCTGAATGACAATGACTTGCAGTACTCAATCAAATTCTTCCCTTCAACATCAGAGCTCAAGCTGACAGGACTTTCTGGGTCATGTGGGATGAGGAAGGGTCAAAGAGTCATACTGTCCTGAGCAATTTCTGACCAGTCACAGTATGGAGAGCAAAACTTGTATTGAAGCAAAACTAGGTAACTTAAAAAAAAAAAAAAAAAGAAAGAAATATTTAAATGACTTCAGACTATTTTCTAAACAAAGCTATGTACAGAAAAAAGGAAAGGAGGGCCCAAGCTTTGTCTTTCTCCCTAAAAGCAAATGAAACAAATGGGAATAAAAAAAAAAAAATACAATTACATAGTGATAAGACTTCAGTTATACGGAATCCATTTAGCCAGAGTCTTCGATCATTCAGGTTTTTATTTTTTATTTTTTTTTCCTTTTGCTTGCTTTGGCACAGGTAAGACTGTGCTTCTTTGGAACAGTCTCAAATAATCTAGCAGAGAATTTTGAGAGGTGTGGTACTGTAAAGTAGAAAGCTAGGGACTGCTTTTACAACATGGGCTGTGCCTGCCTAAATTAAGGACAGTGAGAACCTCTGAGATATTCCTACGAGATGAGGCAAAGCTGATGGTATGTGCTTGTGTCTGACATATCTACCTGGTTAGCTTACCATGTATATGCATGATCTGTCCTGCATTGAAGAGTAATTAAAACCTGCACAACAGATCGGACGGCCCTGGCTCATTCTCCCGAGTGGTATTTGTCTCTGCCAAAGCCCATCAAGAAACACATGAGTTCTTACAAGTCACGGTGTTGACTCCATCTGCAGCTGGCCAATCTCTGGGGCAGGGGAAGACAAGCCCTGTCCACCATATTTTCCTTAACTTCAGGTCCTCAGATAAGAGTGGGGCCCTGTCTACCCCTGGCTCAGTACATCACAAACCCTCTGGGAAATGGAAGTCTGGGGCAAGTCTGCAAAAACTGTCACTGTGGTCAAAAGCTCTGCTCACAGCTCACTTCTTATTTCTCTTTTCAAAATCATAAGACATTTCTAAGAGATGATGTTAGAAATTCCAAACTGTGGCAGAAGGCCCAGCCATCCCTGTTCTTTCCTTTTAGAACAGAGTGCATGAGTAGTTACAGGTAACATGGGATTTTAGGTGGCACAAGCAACTCCTCTCCGTATCATGGCAAGCACAAAACTCTCGTTTGGGTTTGGAAACGTTGTGAGGAACTCAGGAAAGTAGGATGTTGGTTGTGTGTTCTGATGGTGATACACCATTTAACTCAAGTTTGCTTTTGTGTCTTGAGGTGGTAATAGTGATGATGAGCTTTTGTGTCACATCAGTGGGGTGACCTTCAAAGTCCAAGGTTGCTTTGTGAAATGTTTGAATCTAAATCTATCATGGTTCTTTGCACACAGAAATGAATGGAATGGACTTTACATCTGGAGCTAAAAAGGCAGGGGTCCACGGTGGGTGAGCATTCCCTACCTTCAACACAGATGCTATCACAAAGATGGATTCACAGTCAAGGTGGACTTCAATTCCAGAATTTAGTTTCTCCTTTAGCTCTCTGCAAGATTTCATGTTGGCCGACTGCCTGAAGATGCCTTTTGTGAGGGGGCCTTTTTGGTTAAGGAAGGAAAGCATATCCTGCGAGGAAGCAGAGGAAGTAAACTAAGGTGATGCTCTACACACATGAGCACAGGAGCAGGTTCTGGCCTTCCGAGGCTGTCAGAAGGCCAGGGTGTATACACGGAAGGACCGGAGCTGGACGGATGGCTAGAAGGATTCAAAAAATGACATTTTGAGAACATAGAGTGGTTGTCATCAGAGGCCATGGAGATACGACCTGGTCTAAGAAAAAGTGTGACCACAACATTTATTGTATAACCTGCTGAGTATAGTTAATAGGCGTGTAATCTTAAAAACTTCAGATAATAGGGTTTAAGTGTTCTCCAAATTTGCTTTCTATCTGCATGTCCTCTGTAGCCAATACAGAAGACAATGGCATGTGGAGACGAGCAGTCGGTAAGATCTGGAAGCCAGTTATGCCCCCGATTTCCTGTGCAATCTGAGTTAGGGTCTGTGCTTTACTTTTAAATTCATGAAATAAGGGTGATGATAAGTACCTGAGAACTTTACTGTGGAGGATAAACAAGATAATAAAGCGTCCGTCACAGTGCCTGGCATTTATGGATGTAGGAGGGCGTGAGGTCCCTCCCAGAGTGCAGTGGGGACAGACTGCTTGTGGGGCTGCTGGACAGGGGACAAACCCTGCTTACTAGTGGCTATTTTGTCTGTCAGGCAGTATGAACCCAGTAGTTATAGTTATTTTATATCCCATTCTGTGTACAAACAGAATATACCAGAGAATATATCATGACGCTTAAATATGTGAGAGATAAACTAGTTTTTAAAGGCTGAAAGCCCAGTTGGACAAGGCTTTCAGAACAGCCGAGCGAGCTAAAGGCTGGATCTGGGACGGACTGATGACTTAGGCACACTAATTTGTGTGAGTGGGTCGACTGGATTGTCTCACTACATTTCCTGAAGAGTCTGCTATGATGAAATCTGACTTTTAGGTTTCAAAGTGAGGATACAGGGTCTTAGCTAAAGCCAGGGGGTGTTTATAATCTTTCCATTTTGGGGACAGATTTACCCGGCAGCATGTTCCCTTTCCAAACAGCCTTTCCCATTGGTTTCCAGACCCAAATGACACTCACCAAGATAGGCTTTGGCAGATTGTCGTTCTCACAGATATCTGGTAAAGAAACTCCAAAGAGCTGTCCTGGCAGAGGGGATGTTGGTGACATGGGCAGGTTGTCCAGGTGCGTGCTAGAACCCCGCCAAAAAGCCCAGTTGATGATAGAGCGCCTCCTTTTAAATGTCTTCTGGCCGGAATCTAAGAAGCAAGAGCAGGAGGGAGACTTGTGATTCATTCAGTCTTATTTCTAGAGTTTCCAGTTTGTAGTTCATTTATTACACTATCTTAGAGAAGTGCGGATGAGGTCCCTTGTTACCAACCATGCTAGCTATGAAAGGCTATTGCAGATATTTGGCAAATTAAGGAAGAATCTGGTGTTTGGTTTCTCCTACCCCTTTCTGGGGTAAGTCATTGCATTGCTTGCTGACTTGAGTCTTGACACTAACATTTAAAACCTAGGGGAGAGGTTACATTTCCTAGGCTGGAGGTGTCGTTCCATTGTAGGGCACCTGTTTGTCTTACATGAGACCCTGAGTTCCAACCCCTAACACTGTATAACAAACATTCTTTTCTCATTGAACTATAATAGCTTGAAGTAGATAGTACTTCACGTCAACACATGCTGTGAATTTAAAAGATGAGTCAGGTATATATTAAAAAAGTGGAGGAGTGAATTAGGTTACCATTAAACAGTGCATGAAAGAGAGGGGAGAGGGTGGGGGAGGACAGGATAGAAGAGAAATGAGGGAGAAGGAAGAGGGGTTACTTTTGTTTCTCTAGAGACAAAGAATGCTTTGTTTTCTGATGTATGGCTGGACCAGGAACAGAGACAGGAAGCAGAGGTCTTACTTCTTGGTAACTGGGAAATCTTCATTCTATCTTTTTTCAATACGCAATTTCAAAAGGTGTGTTTAAGGCAGCATGGTGCAGACTAGTGAGTCTCCCCAGGGCCCAGGGTGGTGGGATGGAGATATCTAGAAAGAGACCTGTATGGACTGGCTGGCAGATCTCAGGGAGCTAAGACAGAGGGGAGTCATAGCAGGTAAAGGGGGGTACCAGACGGAAAAGCAGGGTGTGGGAGCCACGGTGTCACTGGCGAAAAGAGCTCACATCTCTGGCTAACACCCAAAGCAAGCACTCGTGATGCAGATTTGAAGCCACTTGATGAAGGTTTAGCCTTGGAGAGCCTTAACATCCAGAAACTGTCCGTCTCCAGGGAGAGCACAGGGGACTGGACATTAAACACCACCACATAGCGTTTCTATTTAGCTATGATGTTCTGCTGACCAACACTGGGCAGGAAACAATCCTGGGAAGATGTAGCCAGCAGTATCAAATGTTAATGTCAAAGAATCCCTTGTATCACTTGGTTATAAAGTAACTCAGCGTGTTCTTTCCTCAGAATAATCTACTTAAGCCAAATTGTGGGATGCTAAATGAATGAGCAACGTTTTCCTAAACAGCATCTTGACCATGAACCATTGCCCGTACTTATCTTCTTGATGCTTCTGTAAGCAGGAAACACAAGGAGGTGTGAAGGTCTCTTGACAGTGGAGTCAGGAGCCTAAGCTTCAGGTTCCCACATCCATTTAGATCTTCCCATTTCCTTAACTTTACCCAGGGGCATGGTTGTGGGTTCTCTATTAAAGCCATCATGACACCAGGCTCTCCTGGCAGAGGGTGTCTCTTGTAGCCATTTTCCATGGGTTTGACAGCTGTTGGTAAGTGTGCAGCCATGAAAGATGATCGTCATTCTGCTCAAATATAGCACTTCCCTCTTGCTGGGATCTAACTTCCATTCCAAACAGAATGAAGCAGGAAAGGGAGCCAGTCCTGTCTTAAATCCAGGAAGGAATTTGCCCATCAAGCCATGCAAATACCTGTAGAGCATGAATGCCAATTTTTCTGCCTGGTTTGTACCTCTTAACCTATTTTTACAAAACTGTCATATTTGGTTTTAGCTTTCACACATGTAAGAATGCTCTATCACTGAATTACATACCCAGCTATCCTATGAGTATAGAGGGAGGATAAAGTAAAAATTGAGTCATGTGCCTAAATATTTTTAGTGGCAGTCATACTGTTTGTTGTGCATAAAATTAATGAGAGGCATAAGGTTCCCTGGGGTTGAGGAAAAACTGATGCTTATTTTTTTTTTTTTTGCAGCATTTCAGTGCATACTATTCCTTTTTTAAAAAAAGCATTATTAATTTACTTTATGTATATAACTATACTGTAGCTGTCTTGAGACACACCAGAAAAGGGCATTGGATTCCATTACAGAAGGTTATGAGCCACTATGTGGTTGCTGGGAATTGAACTCAGGACCTCTGGAAGAGCAGTCAGTGCTCTTTACTGCTGAGCCATCTCTTCAGCCCTTCTTCCTTCTTTTTAAATGGCAAAGGCTGATGCCAAAAGATGCAATTGCCAATAATAATACTACTACTAATTATTAATAATCATAATAACCAAAGCCACAAGGGTAAATTTACACAGTAAACAATGTGTAAATTTAGCCTTCCTACATCCTTTCCATGTTTATATGACAAAACTTAACACTAAAAATATTAATTCTTACTAATTCATGGATAAAGAATAACAGTTGTTAACCGAAAAGCTTTAAGTTGACATTTTCTTCTGGTCATACAATTAAGTATTTTCCTCAGAGCAGCACATTCATGTGGGCAGCAGGGTGCAAAGGGGTGTCTGCCTGTTCAGCTTCAGTCTAGCCCTGGATCCAAAGCTGTGGCTCACATCACACTTCCCACCAAAACTGCTCACCCAGAGTCTCACTCTAGATGCAACTAAGCCGTTCCATCTTTATTCACCTCCTGCCATGTCTTCTAATGAGCAAAAGCCTCGGGATGCATATTCTCAGTCTAGCGACACAGGTGATCTTTAGGTGTCACACAGGAGGGACACAGTAAGGGACACAGTAGGGGTAATGATCTTCTAGAAGGGACAAAAGTTTTCCAGGAATGACATTTAGGTACTGAGTGTGAATAATTTTAATCTTTATATCTGGAACCTTCCAATACAGTAGATGGGGCTCACTAGAGACTAATCACTCTGAGGGTAAATCTCAGGAAATTTTTTTTTCTAGATCTAGAGGAATGTTTATTTTATTTACTCTTTAAATATTTTCAACTATGTTCTAACTTTAGTGTTTGGTTCTTTACTTCCTTAAGACTAAAATTTAAAGGTTCCTTCATAATTGGAAGTTAATCCAAAAGGTTAAAATTTGCAAGTGTTTATAATTTAGGTATTTAAAGCCAGTTTTAACCAACCCCTAGTCCTTTTGGGTGACAGGGACAATATAATTTCATGAATGTAGTCTAGGCTAAGCCTCAATTCTTATCTTTTTGAAAAAAAGATTTATTTATTTTTATGTGCATTGGTGTTTGGCCTGCATGCATGTCTGTGTGAAGGTGTCACTGGCATACAGTTGTAAGCTGTCATGTGGGTCCTGGGGATTGAACTCGGGTCCTCTGGAAGAGCAGCCAGGGCTTTTAACACCTGAGCCATCTCCCCAGCCCCTGGACTTAAAATTCCTATCACTTTTACCTCAGTTCCTGAGAAGGAGATATTTTTCTTAACTAGAGGAGCCCTCTCTCAGAAATGTAGATAAAGAGGTTTTTTTGTGTGTTTAATTATGGTTTATTTTAACCAGGCAGCATAAAATGTTATCTCCTTGACAAATCAGATATTATTTTCTACATGACAGACCATGGTAAATTGGGACTAAGCAATTTACAAATTTAAGTTTTGTGGATCTAAGAGACACGGCATGTGCACTTGGCAAATACAGGCAGATTCTATACACTTACAATATATGCTGAAACTTTCTAGGTCAGGCTGCTAGGCTGCTACAGATGTGATGGAGGGTGGTGAGAAAGAGTGAAGATGGAGTAGTGTTTCATTTGTTTGACATGGTGTCTTGCTCTGTAGTCCAGGCTCGCCTCACACCTGGAGCAATCCTGCCTTACCCTTGAGAGTTTCTTTTTTAAATTCTGATTTATACCAGTGATGAACTGGACCACATGGAAACAGCGGCAGAGGCAAGCAGAGCACCGACAGTGCTTCTACCCGGTGTGGTGGCGGGGGTCTGTTTTACGAGAATTCATGTTAACAGGCAACACACAGTAGGGCAGCCGGCATAGGCGAGGTTTTATTTCTACCGTTCTATGCTTCACAATACCACATGTAGTCCGAGGAAGCTCATCTATCAATCAAGGAGTCATTAAAATGCTAAGTCCTAGGTAAAAACTGTTGGATAGCAGGAATACCATCATACGGAGACTGGTAATTTCATCTGTAGAATAGACATCTAGATGCTCTACTGTAACATTCTTCTGTTTGATTTTCAAGACAGGGTTTCCTGTGTGTAGCCCTGGCTGCTCTAGAACTCGCTTTGTAGATCAGGCTGGCCTCCAACTCACAGAGATCCACCTGCCTCTGACTCTTGAGTGCTGAAATTAGAGGCATGTGCCACCACCATCTGGCTTTATGGTAACATTCTCAACTTGTAATTCTCCTGCCTCAAAATCCATAGTGCTGGGATTACAGATGCATACCACCACACCTGGCTCTAATCTAAAATTGTAAGATATAAAACTATTACAGTACAGCCATTCTGAAAACACTTTGGAACAATTAGAAGTTCTAAGTGCACCCTACTTCCAGCAGTATTCTCCCTTCCTTCCTCGCTAACTTTTGATGTAGAGCAAAGGAAATTTCCACATTTCAAAATCCATGTAACAATCTGGGTGAGGTGACTGATTTACAATGAAATGCTAAGAGGCAATTGCCAAAAGAAGAATCTAATAGAATTCTACAAATGTCATTGAAGAGAGAGCTATGCACAATTAAAATGCATTTTTAATAATGGCATCAGTATTTAGCTATACTTAGCTATGTGAAATGTTTTAAGATAAAATATAAAAGTTTCATCATAGATAATAACACCTGTGTTCAATTTCTGTGATTGGATGAAGACCTTCAAATCCTAAATAAGCAAAATGCTATGTCTTTCCCCAAAATTTATCTCTTTTCATCTATAGACACTGTGTTTGATTTATAAACTCTATCAATAAGAAATCTGTGGAGATTGCTTCTCTCACGTATCATGTAAATAATTTTCTTATCATGCTGTATCAAATGAATTACCTACAGATAAAAATTTTCAGAATTTCACTGGCAATACTTTTTACTATTAGGCCCCTTACAGAAAAAGCCAGAAATTTCCAAAAAGGCACTCTCCACGAAAGCCTATAAAGCAAACACTGAGAAACTAAGTGAGGCGTGGCTGCTGCAGAGAAGGTGGCTCAAGTGATCCGGAGCGGGGGCTTTAACTACTCTCTTCCTCCGTCATTTACCCTGAGCATCAAGGATGCAAGCACCATCTTCATTTCCAATAGAAAACAAGAGAATGCAAGTCAGTGAACAGAGCAGACAAAACCCCAAGTAATTACTGTAATGAAAGAAAAACGAAGAAAACCGTGAGTTTAAAGGTAGAAGAGTCAGAATATCATTTCCCTTGGCTTGGTTAAATTCTTACGGGTGGATACTTCATCCCTCCTTAGAATAAGGAACAAAATACCCATGAAAGGATACAGGTACAGAGACAAAATTTAGAGCTAAGATGAAAGGATGGACTATCCAGAGACTACCCCATCCGGGGATCCATCCCATCGTCAGCCACCAAACCCA
>NC_034599.1:46863809-46884006 GCF_900095145.1 Mus pahari | reverse complement strand
CCTTGGTCTTGCAAACTTTATATGACCCAGCACAGGGGAATGCCAGGGCCAAGAAGTGGGAGTGGGTGGGTAGGGGAGCAGGGGGAGGGTATAGGGAACTTCCGGGATAGCATTTGAAATGTAAATAAAGAATAAAAAAAAAGACCAAGAGAAAAAAATTCTTACGGGAATTTTTCATTCATCTACTTAAAGGCCCATTAACTTGTTCATTCATCCAGTAAGTATTTACTGAATACTTAGATTCTTCAGACTAGCATCTGGCCTTCTCATTTTAGGGGATAAAATAAGGGTCTTTCCAAAGCAGCACCTCAAAATAACTCAAAAGATGTGCCCAATCAGCCTTGGAACCCCAAACTCAATTTACCGTCATAGGAGAGAGAACGAGGGCTGGTACAGATTTAGTACATTTGCACAGCTGATGTCTGCTCTGACTGCGGTGAGGTGTAACATCTAGGGCCAGGCCATCAGGCACTGGCAGGGTTGGCCTGTGTTTGGAGGTATGCATGAAACAGGTGATTCAGGTTGCCCAGTCAGGATGAATGTCTGTCTGGGGTTGGTCATTAGTGACGATGCCAAGCTGCCCTTCTGCTGTAAGGTTTCTTTAAAGTGCTCAGCAGTCATCTAGAGACGGGACTGTCCTAGGCATGCAGTGAAGTGAGTGGGGAGGAAAGAGAGCTCAAGTTGTCTGCGATAGACATTGTGGTAACTGAAAGGTTCAGGCCATGTATGGATACAGAAGCAGGTAAGCACATGCGGGAGATGTGGTGAGAAAGCGGGAGACTGGGTAGGTGAGGGAAAGGAATACGGAGTAGAACTGGGAGGTGAGAGGAAATATGGGCTTGCAGATGGGATAAGCGTAAGGAGCAAAAGCTTTTGCAACAACAACAGCTACACACTTTTTTTTTAGCCCAATAAAACATCAGAACTTAATGGGATGAACACTGAGTTTGTTAAACACTTAAAGCGGGGGGAAAAACCTTTTTGTATCATGAGTATTCACTACTCTGTCCAAGTTTGGATAACTGAACACACATTTTTCTTAAAGCAGGGTTATTCAGCAATGTGGTTAGAAATGGAGAAAATGAAAAGGAAGTGCTTCATCTGGCACCCAGCTGATGCCAATAATTATCTCTGTGGAGGGAGGGTGGGCATGCCCTCCCTTTAAATCTCACTCCCGGAGTTTGTCTGCAGAAGGCAATGTCACTATCCGCTGGATCAGCTGACCAAGGCAGACTTAGAAGTACAGTATCCATTTCCCATCACCCTTAGACTTTTTTGGTATCCATTTTCTCTTGTTTCTTTATACAGTCTTGCTTCAGACTGAGCTCTTTAGAGCAAGCTTGGGTCAGGGCAAACTATAATGCTCTTCTGTTGAACACCACAGCTGCCATAATACAGCCTTTATTACGGGGTAGCAGTGAGGCAGCTTTGCTCGCAGGGAATTCATGGTAGATCAGTAGGCTAAGGGGAGACCTCGGCAGAAATCATATTAGTCTTCACACAGTTATCAGGACCGGGATCCCTCCCGGTCAGGGCATCATGGTCTTCTGAGATCTAGGATGGACAGGCTCCCTTTTATAACGTGATCATTTAGGGGAACACAGTGGAGTGTACTACCATACAAAGAGGGCACTGACGCACCTGCAGCATCACCCAAACCTTGACTCTGCAGTGGGCATAAGGTTAAAGGGGGAAGGCTGGCGAGAGAAGAAGGGGCAGATTATGGCCTCTTGTTCTGAGTGTAGGTCAGTTAACACCTGCTACTAGTTTACAGAACCATCTTCCAAAATTTCGTTTCCTTCTCTTGGAATTTTGTATTTGCAAGTTCATCTGGGTGGAAGTTGGGTCTTTGCCTTTGTGTCCGGTAATGCAAGCTTTTGCTGAAAGAGGGGGTTCTATGAAGGAGGGGAAGCAACTCACCGCTCAGTTGCTGGGCTGTCGCCAGGCGGGTAGGTTTCAGGATGAACTGGCATTGCATCTCTCTGGGCAGCTGCTCCATGAGGAAAGGCTCTTGGAGCTGGGATGGGCTGGCGGAGTCTTTTGATCCCTGCTGCTGCGTCAGAAGGGCGGTGTCTCGGAGGTGGCTCATTTTAATTCCATAAGGATACTCATGTCCTACAACAAGAAGAAAATCCAAATTTGGACTTCAGGCTGAGCGAGTACCTCCAGCAAGTGCTGCAAACTGGAGCGCACTGTGATTTACACCTGGGGCATCTGGGATAAAGAATTCTTTTGTTCAGTGAGAGATCCATGTGCCCAGTCTGCAGCCGGGGCCTCTGCATACTGCAGGTGGCTCTACCAAATCAGAGAGGTTGTCTCACAGCAGATGAAGGGTAAAAGGAGGAAAAAAAAATCTTCAAAAGATTCCTTAGAGTGACTGTAGACATCGGTTTGTGGGTTGCATAATTGACCTTTTCTAGGTTTGCATCAAGAATATTTAAGAGCTTCTAAAAATAAGGACAAAGAAGCCTGTTTGGTAAAGATTACTCCAACCTAGCAACTTGATTGGTGAGCCCTCGAGCCCCATAGAGCCTTCTTCAACAAAAGTTTGCATTCCTGAATATAAACTTAGTATGTAGGCGTGGTGGCTCATGCCTGAAATATCAACACTTGGGAAACTGAGACAGGAGTATCGCTGTGAGTTTGAGCCCAGTCTGGGTGCCAGCCACACTGAAAGTGAGATAGGACCTAGGCTACAGAGTCCATGTCTCACCCCCGCATCTCTGCGCATTTCCCAAAGATTCACCCTGTTATCTAGCACATCTGTGTAAAAAACATTTGCTTATCGTTGGTTGCAGAATTAGTTGTTCAGCAGCCCTGGGACTGGTTTGTCTGATTTGCTTCTCTGTGGAACTGGCATTCATAGGAAACAATCTAAAGAAAACTGTAGTGGGTACAGGATACAGATAGAGATGTAACAACGGACTGACAAACCAAAGCCTGGACATCTGACCTTAACCCAGTTTCTGTTGGTTAGTTCTCCAGGTAAGTCATAGGTGTCGTTCAGTCCTTTTATCCTGTCACATTGCAGATTTTTAAAGCCAAGACCGCATGATTTCACTTATACTCACTGAATGTAACAGCAAACCCTTCCCTTGCACTTGACACAGGCATAAAAAGCAAATGTGTTACTGACATTTACACACATTACAGAAACCTCTAAAGATTAAGGCAAGAAGGCCCCAAACCAGCATAATTCAAAAGTAACCTTGGAAAAACAATGGCCCGCTAATCCACACCGCTTTGTAAGTGAGAGGGTTTTCATTGCACAGTTTAGAGTTGTGGTTTTCAGTGAAGTTGAAAGTGGCTCTCTGTCTAAGAGTTACTGTCTTAGTTCTAACGTAATAAAATTATTTGACATTTTTAAAAAAATGATATCTTCTTGTTGCTTATTCGCTTTTGCATAAGTGACGTTTAAAACCGAACCTGCCTGAGGAAATTGGCTTTGCCGTCAGCATGGCATGACAGCTTCCTATTTTCTACATGGCAGAATATACAAGCATTTTCTAGAAAAGTTTGTTTTCAATTCAAGATCACTTGAAATACTCAACCATCCCATTGTGACCTCGCACGGGCGCACGCTGCACACATAGCCTCCAACAGGCAGGCAGTGCTCTAAAACTGCTAACTGTTGTTATGGTTACCTTTTGGGGATCTGAAACAGATACCAGAATTTATTTTAATTGCCCCATTTCTGTTACTTACAGAGTGGAATTACTAACCAGTAAATACTTTCAAATAAATAGTGGAAATAAGGTAAGTTAAATTTTACTTCTCACTAATTATTCAGAACAGAGGGAATTTGAATTTCAGGCCAGCCTGGACATTGTTTCCCAGGAAAAAATGGAAAAAAAATCCTGAAAACAAATGGAAATTTTGGCCTGGAGAAATGGTAAAGGGGAATACACACTAGTTGTTAAGCAAGTCAGTGAAGACTCTCAGGAGCCAAAATGCATTAGTGTCATTTCCTTTGTGATGCTAAGGGAATTCTGGGAGAGAGCAGATGTTACATACTCAGGGGTGGGTGACAGTACACCACTGTACCATACACAGTACTCTGTGTACTGAGGCAGCTCTGGCATTAGGGTAGGAGAGACAAGAGGCAACTCAAGACGCTGAAAACCAGATGTGTGCATGGAGCGAGAGGAATTTCAGTGCACACTGCTCTCTCTCATGGAGAAGATACCCCATATCATAAAAGGCCTGGCAAGATCTGCTCGGAAAGTAAAAATACCAGGAGGAGAATGTATATTAGCAGCCTGAGAGAAACGATCCCATCGAGTGGTTCACAGTGAACACCTGATACAGTAACATTTAGGCTTAAGACTGTAGAGCCAAAGCAAGGCGGTGTTACCTTAGACTTTGACAGACACTCACCAATGAGTGGGTACGGTGCCGCTTCCTTTCCAGAATTTACCCACAGTTGGTAATCTCTCTCAGAGCCCTTGAGATAAAAGGATTAAAAATCAAACAAATCTTTCATGTTAGGTACTTGAGTGAGGAGGGTGTTTGGGGCATTTTACACTCTTCAGATTCATGGGTGCATCTGGCTTGAGGTGGGGGTTAATACTTATTCCTACAACCATATTCTATTCAAAACCAGGATCCATTATTGTTGGTCCTCTCATTCCCTCAGCCCCTGTGCTGACTGGGGAATCTGCAAGTGGCATCAGACCTTCCTATCAGTGGCCCACAGAGTGTGACAGTCTAAGAAAGCCCTTCGACAAAGGAAGAATACACTTCCTGGTTCTAGATGGCTGATTCTAACCTCTGAGATTCCTGGACTTAGCATCCAATGTGCCCCCTGCCAGACAACCTTTCTGTCTATGAGACTATAATGTCAAGTCTCGGAGGCCGGTCATTGGCTAGCTCAGTGGGCTCTGAGCAGAATGACTAAGGGGCTTTCTAGAAATGGATAGCTGGTTGAATGGACTTCAGTTTGAACAACTCTAACCAGTCCTGGGGACACAAGGGTTAAGAATTCTCTTACAGAATAGGATCAGTCATGGAAAACAATAAAATTATTAGTAGAATTATAATCTAAGAAAACTAGAAATGCTAACTATGTGGACTTTGCTGAATCCTCCAGGAGGGACACGGCAGAATTCTTCTATGCAGCCGTAATAGAAGCATTTCACTGTCCTGCCTTTAACTTGCAATTAAAAGTCAGGGTCCTGGCTACTGTCATGTCGTATAGATTGTGCCTGGCCACATGAGCATGCACACAAAGATCACTTAGTCCTTACTTTGTCCTTTAGACAGAGAGGAGCAATCTAATAAAAAGCACATTTTAGATAACACTGTCAGATATCTCTTAGCATGGTGTCATCAAATACTCTCAACTTCTTTTTTTATTTTGAACCCGAGCAGATCAGATTTTAAGGAAGCCTAAGAAAATGCATCATGAGGTGGTGGTTCATCACCCTTACCATCCCTAAAACTATGCACTATACTTGTGCAGGTTAGAAATCAATGGAGAAAGCCCCACTTTACTCTGTGTACAAAATTTAATTCTATTTCAATCATATTACTAACTTTTACTTATCAGATTATTTTATCCCAGATTTTGGTTGCCTGGAGTTATTAATGGGCTTAGCAGCACTGGATAAGAGTAAATCTAAATAAACGCAGTATGACGTCTTCAGTCTATCTGGTATACCATAGCCTAGTTTTAAATATTTATCACATTTTTTTTTGTGTGTGCATGCACATGTGCAAGGACACACACACACACACACACACACACACACACACACACACTATAGCAGCATGACAGAATACACGTGGTGTTCAGAGGAAAACTTCCAGGGGTCAGTTCTCTCTTTGTACGCCAAGTGGGTCTTGGGGATGGAACTCCGGTCAGCAGGCTTGGCAGCATGCACCTGTACAGCAGAGCCATCTTGATGGCTCATATTGCAGTGTGTTTAAAAATAACCTCACAGATGTTTTTTTCTTAGTTTCCATTCTTCTGAAGTCTCCCAGTTAATAGGACTCTTTGTGGGGTGCTAGCAGGGAGGCCAAGGGAGAAGCCGTCCAGTTCTCCTCCCTGACCTCAATCTCAATCTTCCAATCATTTCCATCAACATTTCACAAGCTCACCCCGGAAAACAAAGGGTCAGATTAAAAGCGAGACAGCCCGACATAGCAAGCCCAGTAAGGCCCTTCAAATCCATGGCAGAATTCAAAGCTGTGCTTTTAATTACTAATTCTTAAGAGGAACCAGCCACCTTCTTCAGGACTTGAAGCCAGTCAATATTAATGCAAAAGTATACAACAAGCAAAACCTTGAGAACTGGTAATCATTCTTAGATTGAGTCTTAGAATAAGAACAGTATCAGAAGGTCAAGGTTGAACAGAAGGAGGGAGTGGCAGAAGTTAAAACTCTCTCCTGAAACTTTCACCAGATGTTTGTGTGTATATAGGACATGTAATAAAATGCATACTATTACTCTAAAGTTCTACTTTAACCATTTTGGTCTTTGGGTCACAGAGGTGTTAGACAGCACCCGTCCATCATGCTAACATACAAGCTTGCCTGTTTTTTCTGCACTTGGGGGTGGGGGCAAATGTAACTTTGTTATTGGTTGTGCTGTAATGCAAGGGACTGACTGTTCTTACATCTGAAATCCCAGATATTATTTTTGAAACCAAAATATCAAAGTTTAAGGAGTATCTAGGTGGCAGAGGCAAAGAAATCACATTCAAGGTTCAAGGTCAACCTGGGTTGCACAGTAGGACCACATGTCAAAAAGAAGACAACAGAGGAGAGGTAACTCACAGTTATCCCTAACATTTGCAGTGACATGTTGATAACTTCACTCGCTGTGTCTGAATTCATTACTGTTATAGTTTTAAACTGTAGGGAGAGAAATAAGAAAAACATAGCCATAAATGAAGAGTTCACCATTTTTAAGCAAGCAGAAACACAGTAGATTTTTGTCTGTTTTGTCTTAGTTTCTTCTATTTTACTGAAGGAAATAGGTAGTTTCATTAGCCCAAAATTTTGAGTATTCTCTTCAAGCAGTAAGGTCTGGCTTTTAGAAGTTGGTCAGAATATTTAACTTTTTAAAAGCAAATTAAAACAGAATTCTCATGAACTACATTTGCGCTCACACGGTGACTGTTACGCAGAGCTGCTGTGATGAGAAGACACCTTCCCATCTTGTTCATGGTTGATAACAAGCTCAGCTCTTGGGCTACAATTTCAGCCAATAAAGACCCCATACCTGGGGCTAAAGGCTGAATGTTTACCATAGGAACATGGCCATTCCTAGATGTCATATCATTCAGATCCATTCCTTGATCTCAGGGATTTCATTCATAAGAACTCAAAGAATGAAAACATTTTCAAAACCACCCAACCGAAGAACTGGCAAGTTGGGAAGAGCTGATGAACACTAACAGCCAATTCCCCACTGTGGCTTCACCGCAAGAGTCTGCAGTTGTTCCTGAAAGGCCCCAGACAAATATTCATGCCCCGAGAAGAGATTTCTGACCAGCAATGTTCTATCCAGGGCTACATGTGAAATACTGCAGGAATTTCCCTTATTCCATTCTCTCCAGAATTTGGTTTTCATGCATTTAAAGATACATATAGATGCACATCCCCACCATGGTACCTCTAAATGCCTGCCTTCTGTAGGACACACATAGTCTGTCAGCCTGCCTGTCTCCTTTTTCATCCACAATGTTTTCCCTCTTATGCAGGGACCTTGGATTTAGTTTTCTTGCTTAGAAACACTTACATAGGCACAGTTCCCAATGTCCTTGGCGAAGATTTTGAGGGGGATGCTCTTCGGGTAGTCCTTCTCCTTTTCTAGAGCGATGTATCTAATCAAATGTGACAACAACCGAAAACAACACTGAGTCAAAAGAGATTCACTAATAGCTCATTAAAAAAAAAAACAAAACCACCTATCTTGATAACATTGTCAATATACTTATGTTTTCTAGTTTTTCTTTTTTTAAGGATACAGGCAAGACTCAGCACAATCAGATTATAGAAAAGAGAAAAAAAATTGACATTAGGCATGGAACCTGCCAAAGGATGGGATATCCATGCCAACTGATGTTGGAGGAGGGACCAGGTGAAGGGACCTATGAGTGATGGTTTATTCTCAGAGCCTTCCTGTGAACAGGACTTCCACCTTGCTGGTGAGTACCTGACCACACACTATACTGTGAAATGAACTCACTCCCATTTAGCTGTTTGGCACGGTGTAAATCTTGATTATCCATGGGATGGGAAGAGGAGAGGAAAGAAAAGAGGGAAGAACTCTGCCTGTAAGTGGTAAGCCTATGTTGACTGCTTTATTCAGTACAGGTAATGGTAGGGATCGTAACCCTACATTGAGGTGCTCTGAATAAATCCTTGCACTTATGGGGACTTGAAATGCTCTATGAAGAAGAGACTAGCTCATAGCTTGGAGACATCATGGGGACTTGAAATGCTCTATGAAGAAGTGACTAGCTCATAGCTTGGAGACATCAGACAGAGAACACACTGGTAGTTCCTTTCGTTCTAATGGGATCTAATCAGACCCCAGTGTTCTCCTTCCTAGAAAGAAGTACTTGGAATGAGGGAATACTATTTACACTATGTTCTAGCTGGTGTACAATCTGAACCGTGTGTGTGTGTGTGTGTGTGTGTGTGTGTGTGTGTGTTTCATTTTTTGAGACAGGGTTTCTCTGTATAGCCCTGGCTATCCTGGAAGTCACTTTGTAGACCAGGCTGGCCTTGAACTCAGAAATCTGCCTGCCTCTGCCTCCCAAGTGCTGGGATTAAAGGTGTGTGCCACTATGCCCGGCTTGTAGGTTATTTTTAGCAGGCAAATGTCAGTTTCCATTCAAGAGGAAAGGTGCACCCCTGGGGCATATTTGGCAGTAACTTGTTTGGTTTAACCACAGGTTAGTGACAACATCAAAACTGTGTGAACGGAAACATACCTCTGAAGGAGGGACAGCCATTTGTCCTTTTGTTCTGGAGAACTGCAATCAGAGAAAATGGAAGAGGGAAAAGAAAAGCCAAATGAAATATTAATGCCAACATTTTAAAGCCCGCCACTTCAGGTGACTAGACCAACAGCCTGCTGTTACGAATGTAGCTGTGCACGTACGGCTCGGGCTTCGCATCGCTGCAGGCCCCGGGAATGATCACACAGTCCAGGATCACTTTATTCAACCCACTCAGGTGGACCAGAGGCAGGTTGTTTTTAACGTGTTACTGCTCGCTCACCAGTGGCGTTAGGTCACGGGGGAGGGAGGTCCCTTGGTGGAAAGAGTATCTGATTTGGAAATGACACAACAGCAGGCACACAAGCGAGAGCAGTTTCTATACTTGAGAAGCTGGGTTAATTATTCTCTCCAAGTGCTCCTTTTCAGCTTAAATTGTCATTCATAAAAACACAACGTATGCTTAACATTGAGATGAAAGCAAGTTTTGGCGGATGGGCAGAAATGCCTTGGCCCAGTCTATTGTCAGGAAAGGAACCTATTTTTTTTTTCCATCTCATAAACACAAGGCAAAACAGCAGTAATTTAGTAGATTTGCTCAAAGCAAATTTATTTTAATTGCTAAAACATTTTGATTAATATGGATGTATGTGCAATTAAATACTATGTTTCTACTGCCACTGCTGATGATTAAACATTCATCTAATTTCTTCTTATATGATCCTGCCCATCACAAACCTTAAAAATAATTTCTCATCTCTAGATAATATTTAATACATATTTGTAATTTGTTGTAATTCATTGCTTAACTGTCTTCAAACAATCTTTCAGGGTTGTTAGTCAGAAAGTATATTTATGCATTATTGGAACATAAAATTTTCATAGCTCTTCCTTGCCATCTTTCTTACAGTTTTTTGGTTTAAAAACTTTATGTGTGTACGTTTGTGTGACTATATGGCACATGTGTGTGGGAGACCAGAGAGGCTGGAAGAGAGCATTGGGCTGTCTGGGACTAGAGTTAGAGGCAGTTGTGAGCCATCTGACACGGGTGTTGGAACCTGAAAGAGCGGCACGTATTCCTAACCACTGAGCCATCTCTCCAGCCCCTTCCTTTGTGTATACCTCCCCCAAGAGATTATCTAGACTCAGTTATACAGACTATTGATTTAGAAAAAAAGTTCTAGCACCCATATTATGAAGTTAAAAGCCCCCTTGTACCCCATTTCTGGCCTTCATTCTCAGGATCCCGCTTCTCAGTGGCACAGGATGGGTGTCCCCACTTTGGGCAATTTGTGTAAATGTTACAATAAGGTGTGAACTACTTTGTGTGTCTTCTTTCATGCCCAATACCTGTGGCTGGCTGTACTTAGCTTAATTCCACGGAGATGGTGAGGTTTTGTGACTTTTAGTTACTTGGCCCTACAACAAGCAAGAGCCTTAAAAAAAGCAGGAACCCACTGGGTGCTGGTGGCTTCATTAAAGAGTTAATGCCTCTCCTGATTCTCCTGGCTCTCCAGAACCCCCAGGTAGTTGCTGTTCCTGCTCTGCTCTGAGTTTTAAGCCTTTATCTACAGGGCAGCCCAGTGTTAAGACTGCATTGGTTTTTTTTTTTTTTTTTTTTTTTTTTTTTTTTTTTTTGGTTTTTCAAGACAGGGTCTCTCTGTATAGCTCTCTCTCTCTCTCTCTTTTTTTTTTTTTTTTTTTTTTTTTTTTTATACTACAGGCAGACTTCAATAATTTATTTTTTGAAAGATACTTAACTTGGAAAAATTGTTTCCCAAAAAGTTATACAGAAGACAGTAAATTCCTGAGATTTGCCAGCCAGTTGCTTATCACAGTCACAAGGCAGACCCCAGCTGTTAAAACCAGGAACTGCTGCCATTTACCAATAACCAAAACAGGGCCACACATGGCCTTTAGGGACTGTGTCTCCTTAGGGAAGGTCTATAGTAATTTCTTAGTCTATGTTTTCCTTCTGCAGATTTGAGGAGGAGTGGCTAGGGAGTCTGGGCTTTCCCAGGATTTGACAGATGTTTATGATTATGTGTGTGTGTGTGTGTGTGTGTGTGTGTGTGTNTGTGTGTGTGTGTGTATATATATATGTGTGTGTGTATATATATATATATATATATATATATATATATATATATATATAATTTATTTATTGTTGGAAGGAATGTGAATAAATACTACAGAAATGGATTGCTCTTATCAACATATACTGAGACATACATGGCATTTGTATGACATTCCTGGGGATATTAACCTTCATCGAGTGGTTAAAGAACCATGCTTTGCCCATGCAAAATGGTCCCATATTTCATCTCTCTTAATAAGGGTGGAGATTCTTGGTAACACATGGCCACCCCCATGTGTGGGAATGCTTCCTTCTACCAAGCTGGTTAAACATTGGGAATGGATGTTATCTTCAGAGATCTGTCACGGACAGGAAGAGATACAGAAAATGAAATGAACGTGCTTATTCTGAATAGGTCCTGCATCAGGTCCTCAGTGCACGGCAAGGCACGGCCTGATGGGCCTGCTCCTGATTTACAGAAGCAAACAGTTTGGGAAGGTTTAGCGGTCTAGCTCCAAAATGATGCCTGGAGTAGGTTGGTGCTTCCTGTGCAAGTGATGAACACTAGAATCTTTAAAGGGAAAATCAATACTGGAGTTGGTGTACAGTCGTTCAAAAATCACAGAGCCAGGCCATCAAATAACCATGTTGGACTGAAAGACACACTCTGTAGTCACACATTTTGTAAACACACACAGCCTTGGAATTAGTCTTAGGAAACTAATTAAACACACTTTAAAACAATAAATATGTTTCTGATTAGCATATCTCTATAGATAGCAAAGCAGAACTTAGCATACAAAGTACTTTGACACGTCATCTGTGTAACAAAAAACCTGTTTTTTTTTTTTTTTGAGAGTAAACAAGTTATTCAAACATTATTCAAAATGATCCAATATTTAAACTTAACTGTGCTGGTTTATTAACAGTGAAGGGCCTTTTTCGTGGTTCAAAAGACTGATCAACTTAAAGTCTCAATATTTCAAACAAACCCCTAGCCATTAAGAATGGAGGGTTCCCGGATGGACTACTCAATTCTACTTCCACAACCTCATAAATTATTACTTTCTTACCCCAATATTTCTAATCCCCAATATTTATCACTAATTTTTACGTATTTTAATCAAATAGTCTTCAGATGAAAAGTCAGCCAGTTGAAGGTTCCTATGGGCAAAGGAAGAATTAATGCATAATCACATTTTCCTTAAACATTAGGCATGAAATGGGCAAAACCACATCTCTTTGTCCTAGACATTGTTAACAGTAGCTGACCCTGGTAAACCTAGGACAAGCCGCGGCTCTTACCTGAATGTGGCCACAAAGTTCACAGTGGGCCAGCCCAGGACAAAGGACTTCAGAGCGTTCGTGTTGCCTTCTCCCACTTCATCCACACAGCTAGCTGTCCACATGTCGGTTAGTCTTATTTTATTCTTTATCTTAAAATTGTTGTTATATCTAGCAAGACAGAAACCAAAACAGGTGCTCTTGTTATTTTGTTTCTTGAGTTTTATAGGAGGTTCTGTGTTTGTCCTGCGAGGGCAGTTTCTACCCATTGTGGGCAAAGAAAGTCTTATTGTTCCCTGTCTCCAGTTCCTGAGTCAGCAGACTGTAGCGTGGATGGTTATCCAGGCCTTTGAAACATTTGGGAAGGATTGCTTCTCATGCCTGCATCAGCGGCAGAGACTATCTACAAACTGCCCTTTTCCATAGGTGGAGTACTATGCTGGGATCAACACCCAACTTAAATTTATTTTTGTGACAACATACCAGTAATTTGCTTATTTTCAAAATTACTCCAACATATATACATAAAGCATGCTTTATAAAATGTTAAGTACTTCCATGTTAGGAGTTAAGAGAAATTGATAATAAGCTTTCAATAGAATGGTTGTTAAGACTTTGGGGTTTCAGAAACACAGATTACCTTAAATTTCACTTCTTAAGTGTTCCTCCCCCCCCCCCCACCACCCCCCCCCACCAATCATTTTCTAGCATATTCTTGCAAACACTGGAACCTAAACTAGAGAACAGCAGCAGCAAAGCAGACAGAAGCAGAGTGGGGGCTGACAGGGCTAGCAGTCAGCTCTGGGGACAGAGGTACTGAGCTTTTTAGTGGGCTGTGACTGTGTCTGGCAACTTCGTCCTAATCGTCCTCAGACCCTTGACATGGAGGCACAACGTATTTTAACCTAAACGATATATTTAATACTCATGGTAGTTGTGAGACATAAGTAGTCAGAGGGCAGTGGGGACTATGAAGGGGATGCCCAGGGAAATGGCGCTCCTAGCATTCAGAACCATTTGGGAACATAAAAGCTGCAATGAAATCAAAGCTACAGCATGCGGACAGGAGTTCCCCAAAGCCGGCTACTACAGAGGTTATAAAGCTCAAGTGAGATTTACAGTGGTCCTTCAAGGACTTCGAAGGAGTGATGCGAAAGGAAACTAAATACTAAGGGCTGCACTTGGTTATTTCAGCAAATGAAGTCATCCGGCTACCACCCTGTCCCTCCCCCAAAGGTGAAGAGTGATGGAGTAGCCATAGGTTTCACACAGCAGGGAGTTCACATAGAGGCTCAGCCACTTACTAACTTAACAATACCGGAGTATCACTTCAATTTCTATTTTTACAACAAGGGATAGAATATTCAACTCAAGGGTTCTGAAAGGTAAAGCCTTCGGATTAATTACTAATAGGTCCTATCAAATGTTTCGCTCTTACCACCACAAGTACACCTCTTGGATTAAAGTTACTCTTGCCAAATTAATACCTAGCTTGGCCCAAGTCTTATTTTTATGACGCACCTTGACTTAGTGTAGTGTTAACCAGCGTTTACTTTTCTCTAGTGACTGAAAAAAATCGCTTTGCAGAGATGAATCTGTTAAAGGAGTCTGGCCCTTGTTGGTGTTCTGTAAATAGCAAGGAAGCAGAATGGAGCAAGCTCTGCAGCCACAGCCTTTATGTTAGCTGTCCTGACAGCTAGTGTTGACAGGAAGAGAATCTTCTTGGGTACCCCTAAGGTGTAAACCCAGCAACCCCAATAAGTCTATAGCTGCCATTTCCCCCAGGCAAAAAAAAAAACAACTCATTGTCTCCTCCCAGGGCCACTACAGCAACCTCTTGTCTGTCACCTTGTTTCCACTCTCTTGATTTTCCTACAGCCAGCTCTTTATGATGAATAAATATTTCAAAAATATGTATCACACGATGGCGCTCCTCAATTGAATCTAAAAACTGATCTCAAACTCTAGTGTAGCTTAGTGATTCCAGCCTTCCAGAGGGCCCCTCACCCCAGTACTCTCTCTGCTTCCTGATACACTACTGTGAATAGTGTATTTTATACCATGCCCAGGTTGGTCTGTGTAGCCAATAGCACAGGTCAGACATGTTGGTGTTAACAGAAAGACTTTTCAGTGTGAAGGAGGCAGGTACCATGTTGTGAGATAGACTGCTGGAGGAGAGCAAACGAGGGGAAATGAACGTCTCTGGCCAATAGCCCGGGAGAAACTCACGCTGCTAGCTTGCCAGTGAATCTTCCAGTCAAGCCTCAGGTTCTGGAGGGCCACTGGGCCAGACCTACCCTTTTAAATACTCTCGAGTCCTGATTCAAACTGAGCGAAATGCTGGGAGTTTTAAGCAGCTATGTTTCAGAGTTCATCCTCTCAAGGTCTTTAAAGATTAGCTGCTTTTCATCCTTTAATAATTCTTTACCCCAACTATGTACACAACACACCCCCTTATCTTCTACTTCCTACTCTAGCACCTAAGTTTTGCACTGAGTGTCGGGCGCTATCATCAACTCTTCACACACATACAAGGATGCAAGCTCTCACATCCCTTCCCATAAGGGTAGAGGCTTCAGAGGAGCAGGGATGAGAGACCCATCACATTCTTCACTGTCCCTCCTGTGGAACAAACAGGAACCTAAATTAACACTCTAATAAAGAACTTTAAAAAAAAAAAAACAAGCTCCCCATTTAAGATATTAGCAATATGATCTTCACATATGCCCCAGTACAGGGGAACACCAAGGCCAGGAAGCGGGAGTGGGTAGGTTGGGGAGCAGGGTGGGGGTAGGGTATAGGGGACTTTCGGGATAGCATTTGAAATGTAAATGAAGAAAATATCTAAAGAAAAAGATATTAGCTATATGTGCTGGAGAATTAGCTCAGTAGTTAAGAATGCTGGCTGCTCTTCCTGAGACCAGCTTCAGTTCCCAGCACCAACATGTTGGCTCACAACCATCTATAACTCCGGTTAGGGGTGTGGGGTGGTGGTGTCTGACGCCATCTCCCGGCTTTTGTGGGCACTGCATGCACATGGCAAAAACAAACAAAAAACCCCCATATACATACAAGCATAAAGCCTTTACAAAGATACTAGCCCCTTGATGGAGGCCAGACCAAGTAGAGAAGGTGGTCCCCGTTAGAAGAAATTGGCTTTCAAACAATTACTTGCGGCATATGCGGCCTACTTACTTGATTTTGGCTGAGACGAACAGATCGTTGAATAGGAAAAGATGCCTCTCCTGCCTCTGCAGGCCTCTCTTGAGTTCCACCGGCCCATCAATCAGCAGAGTTCGGCTGGAGCACATGAATGATGACAGGAATGCACACGTGTCGATGCCGGCAGAATGGCTGTCTCTGAAAGAGAGCACATGTAGCAAGGCCGTCGGTCAGACGCACGTCCTCAGGACAGAGGATTCTACAGTCGAGGCTGACGGTGGTTTATGAATGTGGAACCAAGGGCTGTTTTCTTTTTCTATTTCTCTTAAAGCAGCGGCTCAGTATCTTTTCTGGTCTCACTGCTGATTCTGCAGACAGCAGCGTCTTAGAACTTCATCATGAGAAAAAAAAAATCTTAAAATTGAAAATAGCTTCCTAATAAATACCCGTACAATTGAACTAGACATTGGCATTAATGTTTGATCGCACTGGTTCCTCACATCCCTAATCCAACTGTCTTTTCTAGGATTCATTAACTCATTTCCTTTTTGGCATTTCAGTCTTAACTGCTTTGGACCATGTATGTTCATTAACCAGAGCGCAATGTTTACTTAACAGTTGGCTCATAATTAAAACGTATGCAACAATGAAATGCACAAGGCCAAATTGTCAGTGCATATACCCTAAGTTTTGACAAACGCAAATCTCAACTCCTAAACCAAGATACTGACAATTATTCCAAAAAACGCCATCTTTCTCTGTCACTATATGGGGCCATGTGCAGGTCGCTGCGTGGATTACCCTCCACAGGTCGAGACTGATGCTGAATTCAAGTTTTATACACCAATGATGTCAAAATTATCCCACACAAGCACATTTGAGCCTTTGTTAGCCTGCCTGCTCTGCATAGCCAGCATTGGCCAATGAAGAGTCTTTTGTTATGTGAGCCCAGGTGGTAGAACTCTTTTTCCCTCTGCCACATTCTCAGCAACTGCACCTGCAGCCCAGATGAGCCCCCTCCCACATCCTCTTTAGGAGTTCCCTCTGGATGGCACCTCCTTGCCATGAGCCAGTCTCAGGTGGTGAGGACATCTCCACAGCCCTCAGACTGCAGAATCAACCACAGATAACAGCTTGAATGGCCAGGCGTCCTGTCTGGGCTACAGTTAGTTCTATGCTTTGGTTCAAACATTTATTTCTAAAACTTAGAAATTCAGGACAAGAGCCACTAACTCAGGAGCTATCATTATTTGCTTGAAGTTAGCTTGGGCCAAGGGTTAATGTAGGTGGTTAAAAAAAAAAAAAAAAAGTTTACCTTTGAAAGCAAAGGATTTCCACACATAATAAAACCTTTACCTCATAGTTAATATACCCTCAAATAGTATTTGGTGGTAGTGTTGGGAAGAATCCCTCCCCTCAAAAAAATTAGATTTTATTTTTATTTTCAAATTTAGAACGTGCAAGTCTACTATCTGTAATTTTAAACATTTTTATGTATGACAAGAAATGCTTCAAGACCTTAGAGCAAGCTGAGCCTTGATTTAAAAAAAAATACATGTTACAGTACATCTGAAGAAAATCAAAATCACTTGGCACTCACATACTTAAAAACTTTAAGAGGACACACACATAGCTTTGGCATTTTTAAAAACTAGCATCTTGGTGTTTTTTTCTACTTAAATACAACGATGAAGTATTTATTTTTATTCTGAGTGCGACAGAGGTGTGATTATTCTTGTCTCTTATAGGAACGGGAGGAGGGTAAGATCATAGCCTTCTATTTAACTTTTCGTACAACCTAAATAAGATCTACAGGTCATAATTAACAGAGCTCTAAACTGATTTAACAAGTACTGCAGACTATAAAAATTAACCTGCCACTTCTGCATGAACATACCATTTTAAAGATTTTATGACACTATTTCTGAATGGCAAAGAGAATTTTAAGACCTAGTTGTTACTAAAACCAAGTAACTTCCTGGAATCCTGGGGTAGTGATATTCCCTAATACTTTCTAGTTGGGCTTACGCTGAAGCTCAAGTTGAGTTTTAGATAAAGCTTGAGCGCAATAGTTGCTTCATAGGAAATCACAAAGTAGTGGTTGGGGAGATGACTCAGTAGGGAGGGGGGTTGGGGTGCAAATGTGAGCATCTGAGTTTGAATCTCCAGAACCCAAGGAAAGCTGGGTGTGGTAGAGCAGTCTGTGTTACCAGGACTGGCACAGTGAGATGGGAGCGGAGACTGGGGGCCCCAGATGCTGACTGGCCCAATAGTCTGGTGTGTGCACTGCTGAGGCTAGCAATAAAGCCTGTCTCAGGGTAGAGGACTGACATCTGGGGTTGTCCTCTGACCGCCACTGATACAATGCTGTATCATCTGTTCACTGCTGACCCCACACCCCCAACACAAAGCATTACAAAGTAAAATAGACAAAACTTCTCAACTCTTCTTGGGAAAAACCTATGTTAATAAGTGATAAGATGCTAAGTAGGATTCATACAACCTCAAGTCCTTGTACATTACCTAGTACGCAATTACCTTTCAATAATTATTGAAAACAATGTACTTCCTCAAAATATCCCAACTCACAACCCATTCCAAATGTCCTATCTTCTATGACGGCGTTCTCTTAAACGAGTCTTTGCCTGTCATGTCTTTTATGATGAACACTCAATCCTCTGCTTCCTTACTATTCTCCTGTGAATAATAGCATGCAATGCATATAATAGTGCTACACTTTGCTTTGCTGGGTACAGATTCATTCATGGGAGATAGATCTGGTTGTGTCCCTGACCTCAAAAAGTAGGCAATCCAATAGAGGAATCTGTCAAAGAAAACAAAGAGAAACCCGTGACATGTCAGAGATGCAGGGTACTGAGACCCAGCAAAGCTACGAGCCTGGGTGGGTTAGCACAGTTTCTTGTAGGACCCAAAGTCTTAAAGGATGGGCAGACAGATCAATAAACACACAAGGGCACTCTTAAGGAAATGTGTCCTAGGAAGAGCGATGTTCGGAGGGGTTGGACTACAGGACTAGCGAAGGATATTTCCCTGTGTTATAAGAACCTCATTTAGACTTTACCCCAAAGCACTGGAGGCTTTTAGGTAGGATGCTGTGTTTGTAACATACTGAAGGGAACAGAGTAGGGTAACTCAGGGAGAGGAAAACCACTAGGAAGTTGTCACAGTAAACTTAGGCAAGAATTCAGGACATTCAACAGTGAGGAAGAAAAGGACAGAGGAAAACACATTTAGAATTATTAAAATACACACTACTAAAATTGTAATTAGCTGTGGTGCTAAAATTAAAATAAAATGGACAAGAATGTAAGCCTTACTCAATTTTTCTTTTATTCTTGTATGCCTTGCTGGGCATTGAACTTAGGGCCTTGTGGATTCGAGGCAAGTGCTCTGCTACTGACCCATGTCCCCTGCCATCTGTTTTCTCTTTATTTTAAGGCAGCCCCACCAAACTCCCCACAATGGCCTTGAATTTATTCTGTCATCCAGACAGGCCTTGGGTGTGTCATGACTCACAATCATATTTTGTTGGGGCCACACAGAGGCAGCCACAATTTTGCACAAACATTTGGGCCAGAGACAGTAACAATTTTGCACACAGCTTGTCACTTTACTTCTATGTCTACTGTACTTCTGCCCAGCCCACCCAATACTTAAACCAGTGATTTTTGTTTAACTATTGCTGTTTTTAAAGGCTCATCTAATTTTGAATTCTGTCAAAAATTATATCAAATACCCATAGATTTTTTTCATATTTGTGTGCATGTGTGTGTGCAAGATATATAGAGTATATATGATATGTGGAAGATAGAAGTCAAACTCAGTGTTTCTTGGGAGATGCCCACTGGTGTTTTGTTTTGTTGTTGTTGTTTTTGTTGAGACAGGGTCTCACACTGGGGACTGGGCTCACCATGACCTGGGAGCCCACCCATCAATCAGCCTGTCTGGCCAGCAAGCTCTAGAATCCTATGTATACATTTCCAGTGCTGGGATTCCAAGCATGCGACATCATGCCCAGTCTTTTACAGTGGTGCTGAGGACCAGACTAAGGTCCTCACTGCTGTGTGTCGAACTCTTTACTGACTGAGATCTTTCTATCGCCTTTGCATTTTACTCACTTAAAAATGTAAAATTCATTAGCACAATATGCATAACGAGCAACCATTATCACTATCTAGTTATTGAAGACATATCACTCATAAAGGAAAGTCTGCAGGTCTTTAAGCTCCTCATCAGGCCTGCCCCCTGCCCCTCATGGATCTGCCTACTTTGCATACATCATACTGGACTGTATATGTTCTCGTCTGTCTCCCTGCTTTAGGCTAGTATAAGAGTTTCAAGGTTCATTCTGTAGTTTGTCTCAATGCTTTTATTGCTACTACACGTGACACTGTATGGATATACTTCTGAAGTCATTAGCTGAGGGGTACACTTTGGGTGTTTGAACATTGTGACTACTGTGACCAATGTCTGTTCTCAGTGCTGAGTATACTGAAGACCAGAAGCACTGGATTACATGGCAATTCCATATATAACGTACCGAAGAACCACTAGACTTCACCATAGTCAACTTCTCACTCTATACCCCACCAGTGATGGATAACAGGCCCTCTTCTGCTTATATTTTAAGGGTATTCTAACTCGAACACACACACAGAGAGAGGAGGGAGGGAGGGAGGGAGGGAGGGAGAGGGAGGGAGG
>NC_034599.1:46848374-46863769 GCF_900095145.1 Mus pahari | reverse complement strand
GAGAGAGAGAGAGAGAGAGAGAGAGAGAGAGAGAGAGAGAGAGAAAGAGAAAACAGGGCCCCATAACCACTTCTATAGTTTGTAACAGATGCCTTAACTGAACTCTACTTTCTTGCTGACTCCATTCTTTAATTTGCATTTAATATTTCCATCAAACTGAAGCTTCTGAATGCATGGTGCCAATGATCTTAGAACGTAACTGTCTATCTTGGCTATGATATGCCAGTTTACACCTCTCTCTATCGTCTTTGTGTGGTATCCCTGCTGAGCTGTTCCAAATAAATTAGGCAAGAAATAATTTGAAACAAAAGAA
Organism: Mus pahari; assembly: GCF_900095145.1. Lineage (NCBI taxonomy): Eukaryota > Metazoa > Chordata > Mammalia > Rodentia > Muridae > Mus > Mus pahari. The sequence continues at coordinate 46,863,456 of NC_034599.1, read as the reverse complement.
CACTGAAATGAGGCTACAGAATCACTATTGGTACCCATCCATTCAGCAATAACACTCAATTTATGGTATATTTGTGAGCATCTTGAACATTTCAGCAGTAAAACAAAACCTGGAAACCTAATCTAAAGCAATTATGTCTTACTCATGGGTAAACAAGCAGGTGCTGAGGCCTCTCGGTATTTATCCTTGTAATAAAAATCACACGCAAATTACTAAAAAAATTACTACTAATTATTCTATGAAACAATAGTGTGCCATATCTTTCTTTCTTTCTTTCTTTCTATCTATCTATCTATCTATCTATCTATCTATCTATCTATCTATCTATCTATCTACCTACCTATTTACCTACCTATCTCCAAATTAGGCAACATAATGAACAGAGAAATGGCCTGGATTGTGAGAACAGAGCCTAGTGATAATACTAATATTACAATAAAAATGAACTCAGGACAAGGGCTTTGAAGGACAGATGGAACAATGTTTAAATAAACAGAATGGGCAGCGCCTTTAAGAGCAAGAAATATACAAAGGAGCACTATAATCAGTAAAACATTTATTAGAGTAGGTAGTATCTGTTATAGTCATCATCAATATATTGAGTACATTAATAATCAGAAGACATGAATATTCAAAAATGAAGGAACACAGACAAGTAAAACAGAGTAGCAAGATGGAAGAAGGACATGAGGGGCAGATGGATGCCAATAAACAATTAGACTAATAGAGTCAGACCCACACACACAACAGAGAATGTTTCCTAAGAATAAAACACTTAACATCTTCACAGCCTTGACAAAGAAGTGGTTCAACAACACTGACTTAGAGTTTAAAGCACTTATGAGATGTTAGTGACAAGAGAAAGTGTGTGATTGGTCTCTCCAATGCAGTTCCAACTTTCCTATTGTGGCCACATTTTAAATCAGTTCCTCAGTCACAACGGCCCCCATGCATAACATTATTTCATTGCTACTATGTAACTATAATTTGACAACTCTTGTAATGTAAACATCTGTTTTTCTGATGCTCTTAGGAGACCCTAGTGAAAAGGTTGTGCCATCCCCAAAGGGGTCATGATGCACGGACGGATTGAGAACTGCTGCTTCTCCAAAGACTTAAACCACAGAATATATATACTTAAAGACATGGCAGCTCACTTAACAGAAGGAAACACGGATTTCACAACTTCAAATGAGACAGTAACTTTGCAAGAGCTGTTCTATTGCAAAATGAAAGGATGACGAGAAGCAGGTAAGTCTCAGGTAAGCCTCAGGGGGAGGACTGGAGGAAACGCCACACTGATTCTGTTACTTTTATGTGGCCTGTTGACTTCAAAATACCATCTATCCCCATTATGAACTAACTTAGATTAATTTCAGTCATACTGAATAAGAGGATACCAAACACATTTCAACTACTTAAGCAATTTATATATGTATTGATTAGTGTGATGGGGCCATATGTTAGAATGTTAACTGATTTAAAAATAAGCCAGGCCGATCACGTATTGACTAGATTCTCTGTGGGCAGATTGGTTCAGGTAACAACTAAACAGTGAATGGCATGTGGGAAGGAAGAAAACAATTATAGTTCATTCAGTCATTCTGTCTGTAACTTACGGATATCCTAAAGTTAAAAATGCCACCCAACAACTTCTTTAATTTTTCTTTGGAGGCAAGCTTGCTATGTTGCTATGTTGTGTTGCCCAGGCTGATCTTGAACTCCTGGACTCCAGTGACCCTCTTGTCTCAGTCTCCCAAGATGACTAGGATGATTAAGTGTGTGCTTTTGTGTCCAGCTAACAACTTCTAACTAGAAGATTAAGGAATACAACAAAGTCTTTAAGGTGATCTGCCACTGCCAGGGACAGAGGCTGCTTATAATCTCCAGCTCATTTACAGAAAAATGTCAATATTTAGTTAATATGTAAATAAGTGGATTCAATTATCTGTATGCTGGTGAAAGAATGAGTCTGGCAAGAAAGAAGCCTTCCCTGCTTCCCTGCCCCCGTCTCGTACCGGACCTCTCAGGGCAAGAAGGAACCTCATGGCGAACACTGTTGTCTTCATGGGTTTGCTTTGCAGATTTAGTTCCCTGACCCAAAATAGTTACATGAAAAATTCCAGAAATAAATAGTTCCTGAGTTTAAACCATACGCCACCTTAAGCAGCAGCATAAAACTCGTCTCTGTCCCACCTTGTATCTGTACTGTCTCTTTAGTCACTTTGCCTTTGTTTTTAGACTGATGTCAGAAAAAAAAGATCAGTGCAGTGTTCAAGTAACCTTTGTGTAACCGCCTAGTGCTGTGTCACAGTGCCCATGTCATTCATGGTACCACACAGATACAGCATCATCTCATAAAGTCACAATATATGTAAGCACAAAGGACACTCTGAAAGACTGTATTCACATAGCCTTTATATAATGTACTATTGTAATTATTTTGTAGTCACTTTATTAGTTGTTACCAACATCTTGCTATTCCTAATTTATGGATTTAAACTTTATCATAAATATAACTTAGTTATATATATATATATATATATATATATATATATATATATATATATGTATCTTGCAACACACCCATACTTATATCTTGCAAAGGTAGGAAGAAATTATTCTTTTGTGGAGATATCCCATAGCTAGAGCTTGAGAAGGTTTGATGAGAAATCTAAGATTCAGCATCAGCAGCTCATGGAGGTAGAGATAAGAAATCTGCCTCTTGACATGCTAAGTTAGTTATCAAACAAGTGCTTTAAAGCTATAGAAAGATATTAGTTCCTATAGGAATAAGGGTAAATGGGGAGAAGGTTCCAGGAATGAATGTTAGGGCACACTAATTTAAAACTCAGGAAATGAAGGCAACACTAACAAAGTGAAGAGAAGTCAAGCCGAGAGTGGAGGGGAATGGAATGTCCGTTTCTGACGGGCACTGAGAGGGTAACCCAACGACTAGACCAAGCACTATGGCAGTCTCTGGTGACCTTGAACGGAATAATTCCGATGGGCCTACAGGAACCAATTACTTCAATTTGTGTTAACGTCAAACTTTCATTCACTGATGATTTTACAAATTTGGGGAAATATTAAAAGTTATCAAATAAAATTAGAAACATACAATGTAAGTATCTAACTCTAGGGGTGTCCTAATAAAATGTATTAAGCTATCATTTAGTCGATTTGTAATGCTTACACCCATGCGACGCAAGCATCCTAACTCATGTTCAAGTGGCAGTACTAATCGCACTAAATGAGTTACTATAAAAAGGAAGGGGCTGAAGATGGCTTAGCGGTTGAGAGCTGGAACTCTTCTTGCTGAAAATCAAAAACTGGTTCCCAGTGCCCATGCTCATTAGTGCCTATAATTCTGGCTCTGGGGGATCTGACACTAAGAATTCGGTGTGTGTTTTCCTCTTGTGCACACCCTCACCCCACATTTTAAATGAATAAAATTAATTTTTTTTTAAAGAATGAAGACATGAATTTTGGAAGGGTATGTGGACAGAGTGATCTGGTGGTAGCCTGAGGGAGGAACTGGGGATGGATGTGATCCAGACACATTGGATTCAGGTATTAAATTATCCAAGGATAATAAAAAATTTTTTTAAAAAAATTATATAGTACAGCCAAGTTGGTTCCATTTTATGAGTGCACAGCTGATTCAACATCATCAAATCAAAAAATGTATGATACAATGCTAATAAAGACATCAATCACATGATCATCCTGATAGATGCACAAACAGTTCTGAAAAAGTTCAACAGTCTTTCAGGATAAGAGTTATGAAGAAACCAGGAATAGATGGAATATATCTCAACACAATAAAAGCTAAACATGATAAAAAGCAGCAGTCACTAGCTTACTAAATGGCAGAAAACTGAGATCGTTTTCCCACAGATCTAGACTTAGGTAAAGGACATCTCCACATTTGATTCCTATTCAATATTTATAGTGCTTGATTCTTACATAGAATGACGAGAAAGCAGAAGGATATAAAAATGGCAAAAATTGCATAGGACATGGTTCTATTCTCAAAAGAGCCAAGGCCTTCATAAAAGTTTTGGATGTAGTAAATACTTCAGTAAGGTTTGTAGAATACCAAGATTCCTGTACAATAACAAACCTGCTAAGGACAAAATCAACACAAAGAGCCCATTCATGAAAAAACCTAACCGAGGAGATGAACGATTTCTACAAGGAAAACTGCAATGTACTGAGAAAATAGAAACAGTGGTAGCCGAGGGAAGACCTTCCAGTGTCTGAATTACCGCTGTGAATATGGGCTATGCCAACAAAGGTAATCTACAGAATCAGTACAACGAACGTTAGAAGTCCAGTGACGCTCTTAGCAGAACTAGGAGAAAACAATCTTAACGTTTGTATGGAAGCACAAAAGACACAGAAAAGAACACAGATGTGGGTGCCTGGAACCAAACTTGGGTCTTCTGCAACAGCTGTAAGCACTCATAACCACACAGTCCTTTCTCCAGCCTCCAGATCTCAACACTTCTTGAGAATTATTTTTGGCTATCAGTCATGAGGAACCATCATATTAAAACCATTCTCAAAATGCTCTTCCTCATGCTGAAATTATGAAGAGTTTAGTCACAGTGGCCTCACAATGTTAACTATTGGGTGAACTAGTAGCATCTCTTTTACTCAACTTTTCACAAATGTTAAGAGGACGAGAACAATAGATTACACTAATGATTGCTGCTGCATATTAAAGTGTGAAATTCACAGGTTAAAGGTTAGACAAAATAACAATCGACAGTTTAACCAGTAATTTTCCACAGTAACTCATCACCAAGATGATGCGTTTTTCTCTTAAAGCAGAAAAGGCACATATTGCATCCGTGTTGGCAGGACTGAGCAACAAACACATGTGTGGGGCTTATTTATGTCCAGGCCCTGAAAATGCTAGTACAATGTCATCAGACGCTTTCTCTGTCCATATCTCTCAAATCCTAAAGCATGAAGCAGCACCCTCCCCCCCCCACACACAGACGCACATACACAGAACGGGGTGGTTAGTAAAATCTAGGATCACATGGAAAAGCAAGTGTGGCCTTTGAGTTAGACTTATATTGCTTAATTAATGATTCCCAGCTGCGACCATTTCCCTGCTATTGTCATGAGCTCACTTCTCTTTACAGTGGGGTAAACTCCACTGCACATGTATAGCACACTTTATTTATTTATTTATTTATTTATTTATTTATAGCACACTTTCCTAATGCATGCCTCCGCTGAATGGAAATCTGGTTCCATCTCTTTGCTGTTGCAAAAGCAAAACAACCAATGTGGACATACACCAATCTTTGTGGTAGGGCTTAGAGTCCTTTGGGTACATATGCAGGAGTGGAAGAGATGGTGCAGTGGAATAAGAATAGATCCAACAGGCACCTATGCTTGAATCCATCTCTTTTTCCTCTCTCTGCCCTCCTTCCCTCTCTCTCTTCCCCATCTCTCTCCTGGCTATTTTAAAATATGAGCTCTCAACTACTGCTCCAGCATCATGCCTACCTGCTCCCATGTGCCATACAGTGATGATCATGGACTCTAACCCTCTAAAACTGTAAGCCCCCAATAAACTTCTTCAATAAGTTGCTTTGGTCATGGTGTCTTAGCTCAGCAACAGAAAAGTAACTAAGATACATGGTAATTATGTTTTAGTTTTTTGTTTTGTTTGAGAAACTCCAAGCTTAATTAGTGGCTGCATTAGTTTAAATTTCCACTAGCAGTAAATCAGGGGTTGACTAAAGATTTATTTCTAGTCTATCAATTAATGATTAGCTGTGAAATCTGGACTGGGCAGGATTGGGAGAAATATAATGTACAGAATAATTGGGATAGTTACTTTTGGATTGGAACATTAATGTAAGCTCCATGAAGCCAGTGGGGTGTTTTGTTGTTGTTGTTGTTGTTCTTTTGGTTTTGTTTGTTTGTTTTTGTCTCTATCTACCTAGAAGTATCAGATGATAGAAAACACACACTAGATGTTTGCTTAATTATAACGATGAATGTTTATGTTCTTATAGTCTTATAAAACCGTGTATGTGTGTGTGTGTGTGTGTGTGTGTGTGTGTGTGTGTGTGTGTGTGTATGAGAGAGAGAGGAGAGAGAGAGAGAGAGAGGAGAGAGAGAGAGATCTCACAGGAAGCAGATTTCTGCCTTGGAAGCAATTCTGAGAATAGGTAACATCTATTCTGTCTGGTACCTTGTACTCTGGGACTGCCCATCAGAAGGAGGGGATCTTCCCCAACCATCCTAACTTACTCACCTTCTAATAGACCCATTTTACCTTATATCAGATGCCACTTTCTAATATCCTAATTTATTTGTACTCTTTTTATTCATACTCTCCCTGCTAGAATATAACATCTACAAAAGCAGAAACCTTACAATTATATACCCCAAAACCTGGAAAAGTAACTGATTCATTGTCACTAAAATCTTTGTTAAATAAATGAACAACTTTCAGGCATTGTGTTTTAGAGGATGAATGAATCAGATAAAACTGTTCTTCTGGGACTCACAGTATAAGAAGGCACAACATACAATATAGGTTGAGCAGACCTGATCCAAACATCTGAAAACCAAAGTAAACACTCTTTAGTCTACAAGTTTCTGAGTGCTGCCAAACTGATGTCAAACTGAGAAATTTCACTCCTGACCTCTCAGAACAGATAGCAGCAGAGTTCAGAAGGGAACAAACCATCATACAATTGTCTTCTAGCTGATATATACAAGGTGTGCATGAAATATAAGTGAGTTTTGTGTCTAGACTTGTGGTCCAGCCTCAAACATCTGATTAATTAAAAGTTTCAAATCTACAGTTTTCAAACTCTGAAAATCTAAAACATCTTTTTCCTCCCTCAAGAATTTCTAACCTGCATTAGAAAAAGAAATTTGAGGGCCATGCATACAGAAAGTTTCCTTATGTCCCTATTCCCCCCCCCCCCAAAGATTTCAGTTTGCCAGCATAACTACTTATCTCATTTTCTGTGCCAAACACCTGGCCAAGACCTAGTCACTCCCAAGGAAGACTTCATCTACACAATGCCTTAGGACAGTAGCTGTCAAATTTTCATCTACCGGACCACAGACAGAGCTTCTTAAAATACTGAGTGTGGCCGGGCGTGGTGGTGCGCGCCTTTAATCCCAGCACTCAGGAGGCAGAGGCAAGCGGATTTCTGAGTTCAAGGCCAGCCTGGTCTACAGAGTGAGTTCCAGAACAGCCAGGGCTATACAGAAAAACCCTGTCTCGAAAAACCAAAAAAAAAAAAAAAAAAACACACAAACAAACAAACAAACAAAAAAACCGAGTGTGTTTACTGTCATTGGTCGTTTTGATTCAGAATGGGGCAGGGCGCTACCGTGGGTACTAGGCTTCCAGGTGATGCTGATGTTGCTCCTGATGATGGGATTCCTCTCTGGACAATCACTATTCCACATTGTTGTTCACTGTGACTGACAAGTCAGAAGAGAGCACTGTCGTGATTCCCAGACATAGCCCTGGCAGCAAAAGTGAGGAAACACTTCAAGTCAAGGGCAAATAACAAGGATGGAGTGCCCTCTGGTCAGCTTTTCAAAGGGCTTGGATCTCCAGGCCTGATCTAGGGATGAAGGGAAGCAGGTCAGCCTTTTTCTGCATACCGCTCCTATTAGATCTCAGTGGCAGGGAGCCCATGCATCAGGCTCACCTGCAGAAACCTTTCATGAGCTCCAGCACAAAGATGGAGCTGTTAATTCAAAGAGTCCAATCTTTCGGGACAAATATCTTGACCTCTCCCCAGCTCTTGGACCTGAGAGAGTTTACTCACATTTTTCAATGACCTAGAAAGCAAACAAAAACTATTGCTATATACTATATGACTGCCTTGTTGCTTGAGCACAATGGTCTCTTGGCCATCTACATTTATGTCTATTTATGAGATAAACACTCAGTATCTCACCCTTAAATCACCCCTTCAGGAACTCAAAGGGCTGTGAAGAGATCTTCAATACCTTACAAAGATCTCTGCAGTCACAAAAGATGAATAATGTGCCCTTGCATTCACGGGCTCATCTCACTATTTTCAAAGGGCCTCTTGGCACACTAGGCAGAAAGTTAGAAGTCTATTCTTTTCTATGACCACAACAGGTTACTATTGCTGTGATGAAACACCAGGAGGCAGGCTGAGAGGAAAGGCTTTATTTGGCTTACATTTCAACATCACAGTCTATCACTGAACAAAGTCAGGGCAGGAACCTGGAGGCAGGAGCTGAGGCAGAGGCCATGGAGGGGTGCTGCTTACTGGCTTGCTCCTCATGGTTTGTTCAGCCTACTTTCTTATAGAGCCCAGGGTCACCAGGCCAGGGATGGCACCACCCACAGTGAGCTACCTCACACCCCCATCACTAAGAAAGTGTCCTACAGGCTTGCCTGCAGGCTGATCTTACAGAGGCATTTTCTCAATTGAGATTCCCTTCTCTCAGATGACTCTAGCTTGTGTTGAGTTGACATAAAAGTATTCAGTACAACTGTCAATAATGTGGGCTTTGTGGTCAGGGTTTAAATCCTGACTCTGGTACTTACTAGTTGGGCACTCTGGCCTTTAAATTCTATGAGCTGAATGCTTTCTTATATACCGATGAGAACAATTAAAGAATATTTATTGTCTTTTGAGGTTAAAATAAATGTTTACAGAAGGTGGCACATAGTGGAGGCACAGGGAGTTAAGTTACTGACATTGAAAATCATCTGAAATTCAAAATCTTGTCCCATCAACAGGAAATTTGGTATGTGTTGTAATATCAACTTATAGATTGATAATTGCAAAGGAGGAAAACTACCTTAATAAAGTCTATGAGGTTCCCTTGGCCAGGTCAGACAACCTGACATTAATATGAGCCCTGAAGTGATATGGCATAAACGTATACCACGAGGCCTATAAAACGGTTTTTAGACCGGAGATTATACTGGACATCTGCCTTAGATCTGTGGTGTTCAGAAGCACAGATGTGTCAGGGAGCACTGTTATGACTCAACGTTCCCACTGCAAAGTTAGCCCATCTTCCCAGTGTTTGCTGGAGGTCAAGACACAGACTTGACCTTCTTCTCACTCTCCCTTCTTCATCTCTTTTTCTTTTAATAAAAACCAGACGAGTCCCACGTTCAAAAAGAATTAGTCCATTTCAGTGTCCAGGTGCACAAACATAAACCTAAACTCAGTTTTATACAATAAACGAAAAACACATGTTTATCCAAGATGTTAGGTGTCAAACCCTGGGATAAAATCAGTATGACAAGAAATTCATACTCAGAATTTAACTGAAAAAGACCTGCAAAAGACAACAAGGGGAGTTTGCAAATTTAGTGAATTTTACTTCTTACTGCCATTATCATCTACATATGTTACCTGAAGACAGGGTACAGTTTAAGAAAAATTCAGGTAGCACTATCATATTCAATGAATATGAAGTATACCTTATAAATAAAATCATCAAAATAACTCAGCATTAACTTTTTATAAGTGTATGATTTTGGATTTCAAAGATAAATGATTAGATAATATTATGAGGAAATACATGGCTATGTAGCAGGCAACTTAGAGGAAACAGAAAAGATCCTTAATAACACACCACGGCTTACTGAGAAAGGAATGATACAAACATCCTTGGTAAAGAGTCTTAACATCATCACAGACTTCCATGCCACACATACACATAGACTAGACTTCCAGGCCCGAGCAGCTTCAAAGGAAAGAATATTTCCCAAGTTATTCACAAAATCTAGTATCAAAGCCAAAGACTCTACAGGTAACCAAACCAAACAAGAAAATAAAATAAACAAAATACCAGACCAATTATCTTTTAGAAATATAGACCTAAAGACACTAAAAATACCCTTCCTACTGAATTCAACAGTAAGCCATAAAAATGGCATTGTATCAGGATATATAGTAGGCGTTGCTCAAGAATATAGGGCTGCTTTCACATGAGATCAATGTAACCTGCATAGTAACGGAAGGAAAAATTATATGACCGTTCTTATGGTGATGCTTAAAATGTATTTGATAGGACAGAATATTCATCAGAATCCACTTCAGGGAAGGGAGGTAAGCTCTTCTCTCCTTTTACTCCTGGGGAGATGTCTGCTGATACCAGTCCCTCTGCTGTACTGCAGACCCTGACTAGAGAAATCAGAATCTGAGAAGGAGACAGAGAACCTTGAGATCAGAGGGAAGCAGCACAGGGTTATGTTCTTGGGTGGCATAGTCTATGTAGAGTTCCACGGAAGCCACAAAAAATAACTCAAGGCCATGAATGAAGTAGAAATACTTCAGACTATGACCAATATAAAAAGCCAAGTACACTTCTGCATAGAGGCAATACACATTCGGAAGTGAAATAAAAAATGTTACTTTTTGCCTAGAGTACTGTCAGTGAAAAGCTGTCCCTATTGTCTCAGGTCCAGTCTTACCGGAATTGCCTATCATCAGGTTAACACATTTACATGGATGATCTTAGGGCCTGAAATAACCAGAAATATGGGGGGGAGCCCCATAACGGTGAAGTCGAGAGACGGACACACCTAGATTTGAAAAGGTTTCAGAGCTCTTATTACTGGGATAGTGTGATTCGGGCATGAATAGTATTGAACACAGAAGGGGATATGTCTGGGACACAGCAAAATGACTGTGTGACCAAGAAGGAAGGAAACTGAATAGGGAGAGGGCTCTTTAAAAGCTTGGAAGCCACTGGATAGCCACGTGCAATAAACTTGAATACTGACTCTCATTGTAGATCATACACAGAAATGACCTAAAGTGGACCATATCTCTAAATGTAAGCATTGCTAAAATGAGGCACAAGAGGATTATCTTGACCTTAGGTCTAGCCAAAAGGAAAAATAGATTAAAATAAATAAATAAAAATAAAATGATAAAAAATAAAATGATGATAATAAAAAACAGAACACAGCACAAGGTGTAAAAAGAAACAAGCACTAAGCTGGACTTCATTAAAATTTACAATCTGTCTCTTTCAAGGACAGTGTTATTGGGGGAAATCACCAGCTGTACGTTTAGAGGGGGGAAATCACAAGGCGTGTTCTGGGGCAAAGCTTAGCATACAGGTAACTGCATGGAGATCTGAAAACAGGCTACCAGCATTGAATCATGGGTAATAACGGTTCACATCTCCACACGATCTTACCCGGCGGCTGGCATGAGTGGGGAATGGAATCTGTAGTATTTCCGTGGCCATCATACTGGACATTACAAACCAGAGCATTTAACACTCATAACTCAACAATAATCCCAGACAACTCAATGGGAATCAAGGATCAAGACACGTAAACTAGCATTCTGCCAGAGAAGATACAGATATTAAATAAGCTGACGAGAAGATGCTCAACACCATTAGTAACCAGACAGATCACAGCTAAACCAACAGGAGATAAAATGACACAATACAAAGAATACTCAACATTAAAAAGCTGGACCATACTCGGTGCTGACAAGGGTACGGTGTGCATGTAGCTCCTGAGAATATAAAATGGTACAGCCACTGTGGTATTTGGTTTGTTTTGTTTCTTTCTTTGTGTGTGTGTGTGTGTGTGTGTGTGTGTGTGTGTGTGTGCGCGCGCGCGTGTGTACGCACGTGCACACATGCATCTGTGGGAATACATTCTTGCCAGGGGAAGCAAGCAAGTGGAGGTCAGAGTACAGTCTTCTGGAGTTAGTTCTTTCCTTCCACCATGCGGGTTCCAGGTATCAAACCCAGGTTGTCAGCCTTGGTGGCAAGTGCCTTTACCCAGCAAGCTGTTTTGCAGGTCCAAGGTCAACTTCTTTGGAAAATAAATTAACAGTTTAACTTACATCTAACATAAAGTCCAGATATTACACTTGTTGATGCTTACTTTGAAAATGAAAGTACTGGAATGCAAGAACATGTAAAGGCTGATAGACGGATGTACGAGGCAACAGTAATTGGCTTTGTGCTAGAAATGCCTCTCCTGTCTACCAACAGTTAAAAGGAGGTGAGTGAGGGCGAACCCAGACTCCAATATGACAGAGCAGTAAAGAGCAGCACAGTACTTTTATTAATGTCTCAAAATGAAAACAAAACTCTGTGACATCGCAGCAATCACTGATTATCTGCATGTAGGTGGAGGAACCACGAGAGGACAGGTACAAAGGCAGGCACCCAACCTTTGGAGGTCACGTGTCTGTCCATTATCTGCCTGGGGGGTTGGCTTCATGCTTGCACAGCAAATTAAAATTCATCATGTTGCAGGCATGTGTGCTTTATTACATACAAACCTTAGCAAAATGACAACAAACTACCACCACCATCACAGCAACAAACCCCCAATAAAGCCCAAAGAACACAGCAGAGGAGAGGAGAGAGCAGCAGAGCTAAAGCTTGCTTCTTAGAAAACACAAACAACAAAGATGTCGGGGAAATTATCAGCATCGAGAACGAAAAGGGCATAGGGACAGTTCTGGCACACTTTACAAACATCAAGGCATATTTTGCTTCAAAAATAAAATATTATGATTAAGTTGAGGGCAAGGATGAAATGGACACATCCCTCCAAAGGCAAAAACCGACTCAGAGAAACAACCAAATGCTTAAATAATTCTGCATATTAACTATTCAAGAGATTAACATAATAATTTAAGACATTTTCAGACAAGAGAACACAATGCTGAAATAGCATCACTGATGAATAGTAGCATTTTCCTACACCCTCAGAAAGAGGAGGTGACTTCCTTCCTCGGTGGGAGGCGGGGCACCATCACAGGGTGGCTTTTCCTAAGCTGCCCCCAAATCAAGTGTCCAGAGAAAAGTATGAGAGCAAGCAAAAGTGGACATCCATCTTTACAGCCTCAAGTGATGCTAGCCACTACATTCTGCTAAAGCCACTGGTGATACAGTGCAGTTCTGATGCAATGACAATGATAAAATCAGACGAGCCAGTGACTGCCAAGAGGTAGAAGTCACGGGGGGGGGGGGCACTACAAGAGCCAGCTGAGAAAAACAGACCAGAGATCCCACAGAAACCAATGTTCAGCTGAAAGATTCTTATCCAATGTTCAGCCTCATCACTCAAAGATTCCTATGCATTTCTCAGTGGTACAGCAGACACTCAGATGTTTTAAGAGGTGCCCAAATGTATTAAAGGGCATGAGTTAAAAACAATTTTATACATGCAGGTGAAATATTTTCATAAAACTTAAAATGTTAAAAAATGTTTATATATACAAAGAACTCAAGAAGTTAGACTCCAGAGAAACAAATAACCCCTATTTAAAAAATGGGGTACAGAGCTAAACAAAGAATTCTCAACTGAGGAATACTGAATGGCTGAGAAGCACCTAAAGAAATGTTCAACATCCTTAGCCATCAGGAAAATGCAAATCAAAACAACCCTGAGATTCCACCTCACATCAGTCAGAATGGGTAAGATCAAAAACTTAGGTGACATCAGATGCTGGTGAGGATGTGGAGAGAGAGGAATACTCCTCCATTGTTGGTGGGATTGCAAGCTGGTACAACCACTCTGGAAATCAGTTTGGCGGTTCCTCAGAAAATTGAACATAGTACTACCTGAGGACCCAGCACTACCATTCCTGGGCATACACCCAGAAGATGTTCCAACTGGTAATAAGGACACATGCTCCACTATGTTCATAGCAGCCTTATTTATAATACCCAGAAGCTGGAAAGAACCCAGATGGTCCCCAACAGAGAAATGGATACAGAAAATGTGGTACATTTACACAATGGAGTACTACTCAGCTATTAAAAACAATGAATTCATGAAATTCTTAGGCAAATGGATGGATCTGGAAGATATCATTCTAAGTGAGGTAACCCAATCACAAAAGAACACACATGATATGCACTCACTGATAAATGGATATTAGCCCAGAAGTTCGGAATACCCAAGATACAATTCACAAACCACCTGAAACTCAAGAAGAAGGAAGACCAAAGTGTGGATACTTCGATCCTTCTTAGAAGGGGGAACAAAATGCCCATGGAAGGAGTTAGAGAGACAAAGTGTGGAGCAGTGACTGAAGGAATGATCATCCAGAGACTGCCCCACCTGGGGATCCATCCCATATACAATCACCAAACCCAGATACTACTGTGGATGCCAACAAGAGCTTCCTGACAGGAGCCTGATATAGCTGTCTCCTGAAAGGCTCTGCCAGAGCCTGACAAATGCAGAAGTGGATGTTCACAGCCATCCATGAACTGAGCACAGGGTCCCCAGTGGAGAAGGTAGAGAAAGGACTCAAGGAGCCGAAGGGTTTTGCAGCCCCATAGGAGGAACAACAATATGAATTAACCAGACTCCACAGAGCTCCCAGGGACTAAACCACCAACCAAAGACATGGTGGGACTCATGACTCCAGCTGCATATGTGGCAGAGGATGGCCTAGTCGGTCATCAATGGGAGGAGAGGATCTTGATCCTGTGAATGCTTGATGCCCCAGTGCAGGTGACTGCCAGGTCCAGGAACCAGGAGTGGGTGGGTTGGTGAGCAGGGGGGTGGGTGGGGGAGGGAATAGGGGAGGGGGTGAGGGAGGGGGGTCTTCAGAGGGGAAACCAGGGAAGGGGATAACATTTGAAATGTAAATAAAATATCTAATAAAAAATATAAAAAATGTGTATATATAAAATGAGACAGATGCAAGAACCAGCCATACCATTTCTATTCTATATGTTCCTGAGTTACTGTTTGTGTGTGTGTGTGTAGGCCAGAGGCTGATGCTGGCTCTCTTCCTCAAGTGTTCTTCACCCACCTTACTTTTGAGACAATGTCTCTCACTGAACCAGAGCTTGACAAGACAACTCGGCTATAGTATGTTGGCTAGCAACCACCAGGAATTGGTATGTCTCCACTTCCCCAGAGCTGGGATTACAAGTGTACCCTACTGAGTGTGGCTTGTAAAGGAGACATTTTACTAACCGAGCTACCTCCTCAGCCAATCATAAAACCCAAATGAGGTATACATGTATGTGCCTGTTACCCCAGTGCTGCAGGAGTGTGTGTGTGTGTGTGTGTGTGTGTGTG
>NC_034599.1:46834095-46848293 GCF_900095145.1 Mus pahari | reverse complement strand
GAGAGAGAGAGAGAGAGAGAGAGAGAGAGAGAGAGAGAGAGAGAGAGAGAGAGAGAGAGAGAGAGATTGATTTTCTTTGAAACAGGGTCACACTGTACAGCCTTCACTGGCCTAGAGCATATATGCTATGCAGACCAGGCTGGCCTCAAACTCAGAGATCTTCTTCCTGCCTCTACATCCTGAGAGCTGAGATCAAAGGTGTGTGTTACTACTACATTTGACAACAGAGAAAATTTAAAACTAAGACTCATAGAATTGGAGGCGCGTTAGAAAGAAGATGAAAGAGTCAGCTTCCTCTAAGCCCCAGTTCTTCTATATAATTGATGATGAGGAAGAGCTCCCAGGTATAGAAAGAATATGGAATTCTACCAAGGTTAAGTGGGGCAGGACACTAGACTCTATTAGCTGTGTCTTCTTCTTACAGTAGGAACAGTGAACAGAAGAACCGACAGCATCGGTCCCTAACACAGAGGACTACTGGGAGCCAGGCCAACCGGAGGCTTTCTCAGAGGCGCGATGAACAGCCAAAGGGGATGCTAGTTCTGAGTCCTTGCCCAGGAGTAGACTTGGCCAGATCTGGCCTGGGGCTGAGGCCAGAAGAGCCTTCAAGGAGTTAAGATTTGGCCTCTAAACCCCTGCTTTCGCCCTGAAAGGCTGTGGTTATCAGCGGTGTCTGAGGCGTCCTGTGTTCTCCTTGCCAATGTGATTTGATTTAGCTTTCTGTTGACTGTGGCCACATTCCCCCTAGACATGTATATAAGATGCTGTATTCTTAATAAACTTGTTGGTGTAAGCGGATGGCTTATATAAGGCCTCCTGGTCTCAGCTTTCTGTCTTCGCTGTTTTCTCATCCTTGATCCTCCCCTTTGATGCCTAGCTGTTTGGGACTCTTATTCATTGGGGTTCAGGTCAGAGGACATAATAGTCAAACATTAAATCACCATACATTCAATTACTCAAGAATTCTTCCTTCCAGGGGTTCTTCCCAGTACTGATCATTCTATTCTTTCTCAGGCAGTCAGGCTCTTACCCAGCTAGGCAAGAAAAGAACAATGTATTTAATCCAACTAATGTTTACGCACTGAATAGAGTTTTTTTTGATGGCCTTTGGTCTATGTGCAGCACAATGAAGATTAGTAGCCACCTGACGACATAGATTTGTTTTTTGCACAGACTATATGTATGTATGTATGTATGTATATATGTATATACATACATTTATACAAACATTTATTTCATTCACATTCTCATGTACATATTAACACATTCACATGTTTTTGTTGGGCCCAAACACTGAAGACAGATTTTTAAGAGTAAAAAATACGGTCTTCACCACACCACATAAAGGTAGAGAGAGAGAAATGACCTCAAAGTGCAACACTTTAGGAGGCAGAGGCAGGCAGATCTCTGTAACTTTAAGGCCACCCTTGTCTACTTAATAAGCTCCAGGCCAGCCAAGAGTGCATAAGGAGGCCTGGGGGAGGGGCTTTCAGAGAACTGAAGAGAATGGGAATCCAGTGTCTCAGATTTTAATACAGCTTTATATTAAAACCAAAATAAATAAAGACAATTTTTTTTATATATAAATAAAAGAAACTTGGGGGCTGGAGAGATGGCTCAGTGGTTAAGAGCACCGACTGCTCTTCCAGAGTTCCTGAGTTCAATTCCCAGCAATCACATGGTAGCTCGCCACCATCTGTAATGAGATCTGATGTCCTCTGGTATGTCTGAAGACAGCTACAGTGTACTCATATACATACAATAAGTAAATCTTTAAAAAAAGAAAATATGGTCTCGTTACTTGGTCAAATTCAAAAGACAAGATCTACACCTATATCACTGAGATACTAAGGTACCATGTGACTGGGGACCAAATGGGTTTATATATAGTTATTTTATATATATTTATATATTGATAAATATGTTTAACAAAAGATTACATTGTAGCTGTAATATGTAAGTTGTATTATAACTGCTATTTTAATACAGACAAGGAAAATAAGGCCCAAAGAGGAAAAATAGCTCGCCAAAAGTTCTCACAGCTTGTAAGAAGACACAGCTCAAGCACAGAAAAGTAAGTAAGCCCAGGGTTCATTTCCTTCCAACATCTTCTATGAAGCCCCTTGACTGTGGCAAGTAATGTTTTAGGCTTCCTTTTGTTTATGGTTCTAAAGGAAAGTCAATCATAAAATGCCAAAAGTACCCTAGGAAGCTGTAGCTTTCAGCTTTACAGGGTAAAGAAGCATCCAGCCCAGTACAGCAACGACACTGCCTTAGTCAGGGTTTCTATTCCTGCACAAACATCATGACCATGCAACAAGCTGGGGAGGAAAGGGTTCATTCAGCATACACTTCCACATTGCTGTTCATCACCAGAGAAAGTCAGGACTGGAATTCAAGTAGGTCAGGAAGCAGGAGCTGATGCAGAAGCCATGGAGGGATGTTCCTTACTGGCTTGCTTCCCCTGGCTTGCTCAGCTTGCTTTCTTATAGAACCCAAGACTACCAGCCCAGGGATGGCGCCACCCACAATGGGCCCTCCTCCCTTGATCACTAATCAAGAAATGCCTTACAGCTGGATCTCATGGAGGCATTTCCTCAAGGGAGGCTCCTTTCTCTGTGATAACTACAGCCTGTGTTAAATTGACACACAGAACCAGCCAGTACAGACACCCTAGGACAGTCTGCTCTCCCTGTGGACAAGATGAGAAAGAGTAACTCAATATCCATTAGGGAGGCAACGATCCACATGAGGCAGTGCTCCGCGTGTGTCAGCATCAGGGCTCAGCGGTGAAGAGCAGTGACTGCTCTTCCAGAAGTCTGAGTTTAATTCCCAGCAACCACATGGTGGCTCACAACTATCTGGAATGGGATCCGATGCCCTCTTCTGGTGTGTCTGAAGACTGCGACAGTGTACTCATGTACATAAAAATAAATACATAAATAAATAGACAAACAAATAAATAAATAACTGGAGGTTAAAAGAAGAGCAAAGATAAGACTGAGTTGTAACTGCAATGAACAGATCAATTCAAGCAGGAAAGGAGAAATCAAGTGGATATGCCACTCTGCAAGAACAAAATTAGACTAGCTCAATCCTGTCAACGTCCACTAGAACAAACACATCCTTCTAAGGATGCCCAGATTATGTCACAAGAAACAGCACACTGCACCAGGGACAAGCCTGCCTGATTGTTTCTGAAGAACAGAAAAGTATTGGCTGGGGATCCTCACTCCAATAAGACTGAAAGGGGGAGGTGAGCTCACTGCCCTGTTTCCCGACTGAAAACACATTCTCACCCACCAGTTTCTCTTTCTAAAGATGCCTCTCTGCCTTAGCCTTTATTATTTCTTCCCATTTACCACATTTCTGTTTGGCTTCCAGTTTCCATAGCTCCTGACATCATTCTTCTTTTCCTTCTCCCTTCAAAAAACAAAATCCATGACCACCTGTATTTATATTCCTTCTGGAAGTTTCCTGGCTGGTCCCAGTTCATCTTGATTTGCTTTCAGAAGTTTTAATATTTCCTCCTAGATTTCTTCAATGACTCATTCTTTGTATAAAGTGTACTGTTTAGTCTCCAAGTGGTGTAGTTTGTGTGTGTGCGCGTTTGTGTGTTTTCTTTTTTGCTTACTGCAGATTTCTAGTTTTATTCTATGATGGTCTGATATGACACAAGGAATTTCTTTCATTTGTTTGTATTAGTTGAAGATTGCTTTTGTAGTCTTTAATGCAACTATTTTAGAGACGGTTCCATGGGCCACTGGCAAGAATTTGTGTCCCCTCACTGCTAAGAGAATATTCTCCAGCTATGTGTGGGATCCACTCCATCTATGGCATGGTAGCTCTGGAGGGTTTAGTTTTAGTTTGGAAAACTGATGTAAATATGAGTGTTGGGTACAGAAGTTCCTCACTGCTACCACCCTGGGGCCCAGCTGACCTCTCATGCTGTTCAGTGTTTCTTTTAGAAAATTGGGAGTGCTGACACATGATGTGAAAAATGTTAAAAATTGCTGATGTGCCCTCTTGCTGAATCGTTTCCATGTGGGGTAGTGGAAGCGCACACCTCTAATCCCAGCACTTGGGAGGCAGAGGGTGGTGGATCTGTGAGTTCAAAGCTAGCCTGGTCTACAGATGGAGTTCCAGAACAGCTAGGGTAACACTGAGAAACCCTGTCTCGAAAAACAAACAAATAAACAAATGATGCGGTGGCTTTTTGCCATCCCTGATCCGTGATTGAGGAACCCACTTACCAACCATGACAGCTGGCACAGCTTGGTCACGGCTTTAATGCACTTGCTAGACTGACTTCCATCCAGAAAGCTGTGATTCTTGGAGACTGTGTGCCTTTTCACTGATGGCTTAGAGAGACAGTGAGGTCTTGCCTTTTAATCTAATGGGTTAGGGCTCTTTGCACTCAATGCCCTCATTGAGAGGGCTCTGCTATTTCCTACTGTTTCTGTGCCTCATGTTCTGATTGGACGAGCAACAATTCTTTTCTTGCCTGCCTGTTAGTCCTAAGGGCTTTCTGGCTCACTGCGCTAAATGCATGAATCCTTCCTGGCTCTCCTCTGCCATTCCTCTCGTGAAATGTTTGTTTTTCTACGCTATCATAGGTAACACTGTCTTTGCTCTTTCGTGTGTAGTATTGCTTTAAGTATTTTCTGCAGTATTGTTTTGGCTGTGATAAGTTACCTTAATTTGTATTTATCTTCTGTACCATTTCCATTTCCTCTCAATTTTAAGGGATAACCTTGCTGGATATAGAGATATTAGCTGAGGGTCACTTAATTCCAGGGATGAACTAATGCTTTTCTTGTGAGGGAAAATGATAATGAGAGGGCTTTTTAATTAATTAATTTTGTTATCTGCCATTTCTGCCTTCAAATGTAACTTGGCAGTTTTCCTTTATAGCTTTTAATTGCTGTTTCTTTGTTTTATGTTTCTGAGATTTTGATCATGGTACATGGTAATATAGTGGCTCCCAACCTTCCTCATTCTGCGACCTTTTAATACAGTTCCTCCTGTTGTGGTGTCCCCCAACCATAAAACTATTTCATTGCTACGTCCTAACTATAACTTTGCTTATGTTATGACTTGTAATTAAATATCTGACCTCTGGCATGTGACCCCAGTGAAAGAGTCTTTTGACCCCTCAAAGGGTCATGATCCATAGACTGAGAACCAATGTGACAGGCTTTTCTCCACTTGGGCTTATTTGGGTTCAAAATACCTCTCATGTTTGGATATCCATTCTGTTTTTTCTTTAGGTTTGGGAAATTTTCTGCTAAAATTTCATTGAATAAACTGTTCCTGTCTCGAGATGTTATTTCTTCTGCTCTGTGAGTTGTTAGGTCTGTGCTTTTGAACCTATTCCAGAGGTTCTGGGAGTCCACGAGTGCTCCTCAGTTCGCTCTTCACATGCCTTAGAGTGGACTGTTGTCTGGACCTCACTCTCCACCTCTGAAATCTGTTCTCCTTGGTTTCTGGGTGACCCTTTCTACTGTGTTCATTTGATGATTCTCTCATTTTTAGAATTTGTTTACACAGATTTTCTAGTGAGTCTCAATTTCCTTTCTGAAGTTTCCTCCATGATTTTGAATTTCTCCTCACGGGCCAGTGCATCCTCTGTGGAAACTTCCCTGTCCAGGTCCTGGATTGAGTTCTCTTGATAGTCACCAATCCTTCTTAAAAGTAGCATTCTGACCTCTTTCTCTGAGATTTCAGTTATCTGGTTACCCTTGGTATGTGGTGTTTCACTGTTGTGAGCTTGGGGAGGTGTCTCATCTCTCTGTGTGTTTATTGGTTGTGCTTTGTGTATCTTTTGGGAGGATGTGTCCCCTAGGCTTATCCTTCTACATTTCCCCTCTTTTAGTTTCCTTTGTTTTATTATGGGTCCTACTGGTGAGCTGTCTTCACTTGGAGTTTTTAACCCATGGCTACTTAGGAGGGAAACCACTGCAGTGACACACATACTGACTTGACAGCAGCAGGCGCAATGTTGACATGTAGTAGGAGACACTTGTGTCCCCAACAAGCTTCAGAGACAGTAGGGTACTGGTACTGATGTGGGAAAATACAATTTATAAAATGTATTTTAGAGGCCGGGCGTGGTGGTGCGTGCCTTTAATCCTAGCACTCGGGAGGCAGAGAAAGGTGGATTTCTGAGTTCGAGTCCAGCCTGGTCTACAAAGTGAGTTCCAGACAGCCAGGGCTATACAGAGAAACTCTGACTCGAGAAACAAAAAACAAAAACAACAAAAAAATGTATTTTAGGGCCAAGGCTATTAATAGTGAATTAGTGAAATGAACTTACAATGGGAAAAATGGGGGAAGAATGAATAATGAGATGAAAAGTATATAATATAAGTATGATATAAAATGTATCTTAAGATATATGAGGAAATACTTTTGAGTAGGTATGGAGATAGGACAATCATAAGCACTTTCTGGTGAATACACATTTAAAAACACAACAGAACAACTAAAGTAAGAAAGTAGTAAGGATTCAATGGCAAGAATAAGCACTACAACAAAAGAGAAGGCACTATGACCCCAGGTGGAGTGAGAAGGCTCCTCCCAGCCCTGGGCTTGTCTTCCCTATCAGTATCTACAGGTTGGAAGGTGGGGAGGCTAGCGCTGGTCTTAGTAATTTGGACACATTACATGCGCGTGACTTCCCAACGAGAAGGGCTTCTGCGATGAAGTCTGTGCTCAGCTAGATGCCCTGATGCGATGAAGTCTGTGCTCAGCAAGATGCCCTGATGCTACCACCGAACTTCTGATACTTCCCCCGGGGACTGTTCTTTCCATGCACAGAGCTTTCCATGAGGTTCTGAGTGGGTAGAGCAGGCCTGTCTGCTTCTGTTGACTTTTGTCTAGTTCATCAATTGCACTGTCAATCCACAGCATGCTTCAAGTGATTGGAGGCCAGTAGTCGGGGGTGGGGGGTCGGGTTGGGTGGGTGAAGACCTTTTCCTCTGAGAGTCAGGCTCCTATGCCACTTTCTGTTCTCATCTCCACTCCCCAGTTTACTTCAGCCCTCTCTCTTCCTGCATGCCATCTCCAGTATCTGGCTGCATTTTGGCCTCTCTTGGCTCTCGAGCTCTCTGCCTGTGAGAGTATGCTACAACTGACTTTAGCTAAGCTCACATAGTATGATGCAACTGGGCACTGGTGGCTTGTCTCCTGATTTGTGGGCAACAAAACAAACAAAACAAAACAAAGCCACTGCTGGGCGGTGGTGGCACACGCCTTTAATCCCAGCACTTGAAAGGTGGAGGCAGGCAGATTTCTGAGGTTGAGGCCAGCCTGGTCTACAAAATGAGTTCCAGGAAAGCCAGGATTATACAGAGAAAACCTGTCTCAANCCCCCCCCCCAAACAAAAAACAAAAACAAACAAACAAAAACAAAACAAAAAACAAAGCCATCCAATTAGACCAGTGGTTCTCAGCTGGGACATTTGAAAGGGACATTAAGGACATTTGACAGCACTTGACTGTCCTTTGCGTCTCTGGCTGCATTCTGCCTGACAGCAGCCTGCTTGCTGGTTCTGCATTTTCTGAGGAAATCAGACCCTCCACACAATTCCAACCTGCCCCCTAGAGGTTAGTACCATCAGGAAACGCTATTTTTATAAGTGTCAGTGCCTTACATCAATGTTTTTTTCAGTGCCTGTCTGAGCTTGAAGATGTCTATCTACCCACCCTGTGCTTAGGGCTTCTTTTAGTTGAGAACTGGACGACACTTGGACCCCACGATTGTCCAGTAACAGACCTCATTTAAACCCCTGTAAAAATTATCTTTGTATGCAGAGAACTAGAGACAGCTGCATTGATAACCACATTCCTCTCTGTATCTACTTCCCCTAAAAAGACCTCCTCCTGTACCTCCAGGTAACCAGGATCAAACTGGGAAGATATGGGCAATTTCTTTTACCCACACTAACAGAAGTATGCTAAAGCAAGTATCTAAAGTCACTTACATATGGCTCTGAAGTACTTGACTGTGTGCTTATTTGGAAAAGCATCTTCCTAATTAAATTTTGAGTAGGTACCTATTGAAAAAAAAAAGTGGTTTCTCTTCCTTGAACAACTCCATGACTAAAGTATATGTATTTAGGGAACAGGTCAGAAAGAACTTAGTTTGAGAACTGAAAACAAAAAGTGATTTAAGTATTTTAAATATTTCATTATTGGAAATTTCACCAAATTCTTCTATTATGACCATATAGATTCCTTGTTAAATGAACACCCACTTGTAAAAGCAGCACGGCTATAGATAAACTCTGACTTTAAGTAAAGGCCACAGAGATCCTCTTTACACAGAAGGATTTACAGCTTACCGGAAAGTCACCACAGCTGCCCTTTGAACATATGATTGTCTCAGAGTTAGAATATCATTTAAAACAATGAATGAAGAGGTTCATCCAAGAAGATGGGTGGGCCACTGGATAAAGTGCTTCCCAGGTAAGCATGAAGACCTGAATTCCTATCCCTGGTACTCACACGAGAAGCTGGGGACAGTGGTGGGAGGCAGAGACAGGGCAGCTGCAGAGCAAGCTGGCTAGTGAGACTCTGGGCTCAGAGACTCCACTGCAGTGAACTGAGAGCAACTGGGGCACTCGCCTAATGTAAACCTCTGGTCTCCACACACATGCACACAGATGCATCTATGCCTACATGGGACACACATGCATGCCCACAAAAAATAAACAACAACAACAAAAACCAAAAAAAAAAAAAAAAAAAAAAAAAAAAAAAAAAAAAAAAAAAAAAAAAAACCAACCCAAACCGTGAATTAGTGCTTGAATATCAATTAAATTTACACACATTATAAAAGACTTTTCAAAAAATCCTCCTAGAGAATTATTTAGACTTAATAAATGAAATGGCCATTTTAATAGTTAGCCAGCCTCGTTACTAACTTACAATAAAGTCTGTAACACCAACCTTTTAAAGAAAATAATCTTAATGTGGTGGTTTGTTTATTTACTCATAATGTAACTGGGAAAAGATTACCACATCCACGCACAGGTACTACACTGTGATCGAAAGCAAGCGCATATGTGGGTATAGCGCAGACATTCAATTTTCAACACTGGGATTTCTAATTTATCCAGATAAACACTGACCCTTTGTGCTTGGACACGTGAGCTGCGTGGTACTGAAAGTCACCCACTTTGGTTTTAAAGCACCTGGGTACACACTCTTACCTCTAAAACCGTCTATCTCTTATGAAAGAATGTCACAGGTCACAACTCCTATCACCAAGAAGAAAATGCTGGTGACAACAAACAACCTTCACGCTTACTGAATGATGACCTGAAAAACCTCATCAGATGATTTCAGCCTCCATGTCGGGCAGGGCGGCTGTGACATGACGCCTATACTCACCGGGTGCTCGGCCGCTTCTGTAAGGCTTTGTCCAGGATGAGGGACGGGGCACTTTTCCTCCTTTCTGCGAGTGTTTTCATTTTCTGTTGAGGGGGGAAAAAAATCAAAATAATGACCAGATGGCTCGTGACGGAATTAAATGTTGGTTTTCAATCCAGTTCAGCAGAATTTCATGTTGACCATCAAAGAGTCTACAACTTCCATTATGGATCTAAAGCAGCCACCTTTAGGGCCACAAGTATCAACGTGAGGAACAGGCAGTTTTTATTGCCAGGGAATTTAAAGAAAAGAAAAGAAAAGAAAAGAAAAGAAAAGAAAAGAAAAGAAAAGAAAAAAGAAAAGAAGCCCCATCATAGCCTTTTGTCTATGTGCTCGCTGTGAGGCCGGTGGTTCTCAGCCTCACTAAGGCTGCGACCTTTCACTGTAGTTCCTCATGCTGTGGTGACCCCCAACCATAGCGTTATTTTCATTGCTACTTCTCAGCTCTAACTTTGCTGCTGCTGTAATGAACTATAATGTAAATCTCTGGTATACAGGATATTTGATATACAAGCCCTGTGAAAGGCTGCTCTACACCCAAGGGGTCAGGACCCACAAGCTGAGGACTGCTGTGCTAGACAGACATGAACCCCTTTATTTATATTCCAAGCTATCATGGGGGATACACTTTGACTCCATTTCACTGTGATCGCGTGTTCTCAACTGAGCTTCAGCGGAAGAGAAGATTTGGAGAGGTCAAATAAAGGGAAGGATTATCAGTTAAAGCCCAAGCCATAGTGAATAGGCCCTTTTTTTGTTTGTGCAAGGTTTATCTATTTTTATGTGTATGAGTATTTGTTAGCATGTACCTATTGTACACCATAAGCATGTAGTACAGGTGGAGCCAGAAGAGGGCCTCAGATGCCCTGGGACTGGGGTTCCAGGCGGTTGTGAGCCACTGTGTGAGTGCTGAGAATTGAAGCCCAGCCCTCTGCAAGAGCACCAAGAACCCTTAACCACTGAGCCATCTCTCCACCGCAGCAACAGACTCTTAATAGATTTGTACTCAACTCTGTATTTTACATTCAAATATTCATACACACAGGCACTTTAACTCTTGAGAAAAACCCATTCTCTATTTAGGTAATTTATAAGGAGCAAGATAAGCTTGATACATCAAGTTCTCTATTTTTAATAATTGAAAATTTGGTGGCGAATGAGAATCTACTCAACCTGAGTTACCCACATAATTATTCTCTAATTAAAGAATAGATATGCAAATAGCTGTGGATACACTCAGAGAGCCTGCTACTAAAGATTGGTAAAGTTAATAGGAATCACAAACAGTCATGATTAAACATCAGGCCACACGACTAAAGCCACTCTTCCTGCTATATCCTCTTCCCAGCCTGGCCCAAGATGGGACTTACGCAAGAGCCTGGAACACCCACGTTTGGGAACCGGACATGGCTGTTGTAGTAACCATACAAAACTAACTAGCTGGCCCAGGGTCAGCATCTAATTGTGTGTGTGTGTGTGTGTGTGTGTGTGTGTGTGTGTGTCAGAAAAGAATTAACCCTTTCTTAGCTAGTAAATAAAACTTGAGATACTGACACAGGGGCAGAAGAACCATCCTTTAGTTGGATGACGAACTTCTTACAATTCTTACTCCCCAAATTCATCAGGTTCACAGGGATCTCTCACATCACTGCTGTGACTGCTGCTCTGGACTCTTGACCGGGGCTACTTCACCAATCCTTTGTCTCCTATGTGGATGCTCTCTCCTCATCTCTCTCAAATACATCTGCCACGGCAGCTGAAGCAATTACACAGAACGACAAAGACCAGGAAACAAACTGGGTTAAGAAATGGAGACTACCAGACTCCTGGGCCAGGCATTATTGTCCATGACCCAGTAACAGGCTCCAAGTTACAAAGGGAAACCAAGTCTGCATGGTGTGTAGTTGGTGCCTTCCTCACAGGCATGGCACATAGATCCTCAACTGTAGCAATTTCAAAACTTACTTTATACATCACAGCGTTCAAAGCCCACCTCCCCTGTCCATTAGTCACATGAATCTGACATCCCAAGGCTACAATGACGGTCTTCCTGCATGAGCAGGCTCAGTACTAGAAGACGGAGCCGATTTTACTAAGGAAGGTGCAGGTTGTTAATGTCATCAAAGTTGTCTCAGACTCTCTTTCAGGACTCCCTTTCTTCTGGCTTTGTCTTGATCCCCTTGCCCCCCACCTGGCCCCCCTTTGCTCATTTTTGTTATTGTGAAATTTGAAATGTGAGCAATCTGGCTGGCCCTACTGCAGGGAGCCCCTTGCCACCTGTGTGACCTTGAGGACTCGCTGACCTTATCTGTGGGGTCGCCTCTGGGGCCTCTGCATCACTATCAGCAGACTTCAGCCCTAGAGCAGTTCCTCATCTGTACGTGGTTTCTAACTCTGAACTCTGCATTCTGGCTTGATCAAGAATTTGGAAAGAATTGGGAAAGCCTTGAAATGTGAAGAAAAGAACACACACACACACACACACACACACAGGCACCCCCCCCCCAAACAAACAACAAACAAAAATCCCAAACCCCACAACAACAAGCTTCTTTATTTGGAAATAGATGTTTCCCTGGTAGTGTAGCCTTGTTACACACAGGAGGTGAGCATCCACGTTAAGAACAAGGCAGGGTGGAATGGGAAAGACTCGTGGAACGAGATTCAAGGGTAACCTGGGCTAATGTGTAATTTTAAATTCACAAAAACTGCAAACTAATTTTTTTTCACAGAATTTCAAAGATCCTGAAATGGATTCCTTAAAAAAAACCCAACGTTTAAGAAACTATGTGTGGCCAGGCAGTGGTGGTGCACGCCTTTAATCCCAGCACTTGGGAGGCAAAGGCAGGCGGATTTCTGAGTTCGAGGCCAGCCTGATCTACAGAGTGAGTTCCAGGACAGCCAGGGCTATACAGAGAAACCCTGTCTCGAAAAACCAAAAAACCCAAAACAACAACAAAACAAAAAAAACCCAAAACAAACTATGTGATATAAGAACATCTTCCTGAGAGTTATTAAAACATGAACAAGGGTAATTTTAAAAAGTGACATACGTTCCTTTGAAAAGGCATTTTTAAATTTTTTTCCATGAAAACCACATAAAAGAAGATTCTTAGATACAGTGATTAGATTATACCCTATCCGTCTCACCCAGCTAGATTCATACTGAAGGGGATGCAACGAAATCATAGGGAGAATACCACTACTGATTGAAATCTTAGAGTCAGACCTTACGCCAACAAAACCATGCAAGCCAAGACAATTCCATCCCTTCTATGGCCTCCTACTGTCTAGGAAACAGGAACATTTGGACGACACAGTTTCTTAAGTCATTCAATGTTATTATTTCTGATAGTCTACCTGGATTTGAAAAAAAAGGAAAAAGAAAAAGCATCATATGAACCATTTAAGATTTACAGGATTCACTTTGCCCACAATTAATCAAAGCCTCAGGAGTGGCCAATATAACTGAAACTATAACGGAGTAGGTGTTATTCATTCAGATCCACAGATCTCTGTCACTTATATGGGAAAGCCAAAGGCCTACTGGGGGCTCTGAAATGAAGCCACTGGCTATAAGAACTTAGACTTTCTATTTGTCTAGAAGGTCATGGAACTGGGCAGGTTAGAAGAAGATGAGACCGGATTCTTTTGTAAACATACAGTAGTGTAAGTTTGTCAGGTCAGGCTGCACTAGGCCAGCAACATTTACAGCTGTTCTAAGGTTAATTATGGCTCTTGGTTTTACGAGTAAACTGCAAACAGTGTATTTTTTGTTAACTGACAAATTACTATCCAGTTTCTTACTATTTTCTTCTTTTCTGAATTTAAGTGTTTGATGTTTAGAGCAAGGTGACGTCACAGTGGATGCAAGCTGGAGAGGAAATTTTTTTTTTAAAAGCTCATCGTTTATCTTAAAAAAAATAAATTAAGATATTCAAAGAGAAAAAGGTAGTAATCTTTTTAAAAATGCATAAACTATAGATTAAAAAAGCAACTGTACACATCTTTTGGAAATGAGCTTCATGTGATACCATTTATTCAGTGTGAAGCAGCTCCAAAATTAACAAGAATTTTGGCCGTGCTAAAAATTCAAACAAACATGAAATAGTATTCTCTGTCTACTCCATTATCCCCAAATAGGATAAGATCTTAAAAGAAACTCTAATAGAAAATCGTGACTACCTTTTCAAACCTGTTCTTTTTTCCTAGCAGCCACCTATTTGATAAGCAAGGGATGCACATTAGGGACAAACAAGAGCTTTGGTTTTTATGCTGTCTCCTCTGAAGCTATATTTAGCTTGGCAGGTCAAAAGAACTATTCCTCCCAAGAGCAAATGGACAGAGGT
This sequence comes from Mus pahari, assembly GCF_900095145.1. NCBI lineage: Eukaryota > Metazoa > Chordata > Mammalia > Rodentia > Muridae > Mus > Mus pahari. Next base: position 46,834,509 of record NC_034599.1, on the reverse strand, counting down.
CAGGGCTGCAGATGAGAATGAAAAGCATGTAATTCATGCTTTGGTTTGTATTTCCAAAATAACCCAAAGCTTCAGCGATGTTTCCCACCCTAAACTATCGTCATCAGCGGGATCCATGGGACATCCGACTCTTGGTGTTCCCACTTCAATTAATGTGCTCTGCAAACGTTACACAGCCTTTGTTGTGGCATCTGTCTGCCCCTTTCAAGACAACAGGGACTACCTCCTCTTCCAAATGTGCCTGCTTTCTTCAGCAATTATTTATTGAAACTCGAATTTGCATTCCCAAGCTTAGTGTAGCGTCGGCATAAACTATAGTAAATAAACAGCAGAGTGGATGATGTGAATTTTAAATCCTGGTCATTCACCACATCAAGACCAGTGCACACACACACACACACACACACACACACA
>NC_034599.1:46795020-46834061 GCF_900095145.1 Mus pahari | reverse complement strand
AGAGAGAGAGAGAGAGAGAGAGAGAGAGAGAGAGAGAGAGAGAGAGAGAGAGACGCCAAGGCGTAGTACTCACACCTGTAACCCCTGCACATGAGAGCCACAATAGGAAGAAGAATTAGAGGCTAGTCAAGGCTACAGAGTGAGGTCCCAATGGAAAAGGGAGGGAGGGAGGGATCTTTAACAGATTCTGTGAGATGGGGGCATTTGCGAAGGAACTAGACAGCAAGCAGCACTCCTGTCCACTGGAAGCTTTCCTTACACACCCTGTTACCATCACTTGATGCACCTTGGCCAATATCTGACTAATGATTTAGCAAGAATTTATTAGCCATCAACAAACTGAGCCAGGATAACTGGATAACTACATGCAAAGAAATGAAGTTGGGTTTGTAGCTCATACCACATAACAACCGACTCAAAAGTGACAAAAAGCAGGAGTGACTATAAAAACCCTACAAAATACAAGCCATCTTGGTCACTTTCAATAAGACAGCCAGTTGCTTCTTCATGTAACACCTCAAACACAAGCAACAAAAGAACAAAATGGGTAGGTAGACTGTGTACTGTTCACACTGAATGCTTGCACAGAATGGGGACGGTAAATCATACCTACGTTAAGTGACTCATATCTAGAATGTATAAATAGCTATTAGAACTCAGTCATAGAAGCCAATTACTTAAGTGGAAATAAGGTGAAAGATATGATTTCTGAGAAGACATGAATATACATGAAAAACTGTTCAACACCATTAGCCACCAGGGAAATAAAAGCCACGGTGAGCTACCGCTTTATCCACACAGGGATGCCAATATTAAGAAAGACCGTTTTCTGTTTATGGAGACACCATAAACACACATTGCTGTCTCATTCCAAGTTGGGTCAGTTACTCTCGAAGTGAGTGCAAAGTCCCGCAAACGGTTAACCACGTGCATGATCCTGCAATTCATGCCAAGGTCCCGCCCCCCAAGAGAAATGAAGACGCATGACCATACAAAGGCTTGCACATCATCATTCACCACAGCATCACATAAACAACCACGCTTAAGAATCAGTAAGCCCAATGCCTCATGCTACATCTCAAATATTACTTGGTAATAAAAGAAGTACTAATAGGCGCTATGACTTGACCTGTCTGAAGCTTGAAAACATTATGCCAATTTAGGGGAAACAGTCATAAAGGACCATGTCATATGGATCCCACTTATAGAAGCTGCACAGAACAAAAGGTTTGACACAGAAATGAACTGTAGGTTAGTGTTTGTCCTGAGCTTGGGAAAGTGGGGCATAAGGAGATGACTCAGAGTTTTGAGTTCTTTATGAGGTAATCAATGCGCCCTGTAGCTGCTTGTATTATGAATGCTAATCATGCTCCCCAGAAACTATTTCTACAATCATGCCGGCCTGCGTGTAGCTTCTGGGAGCTTGCCCCAAGATGGTTCTGATTGGTAAATAATGATGCTGGCAGCCAATGGCTGGGCAGGGCAGATAGAGGCGGAGCTTTTAGGATTCCTGGGCTTGAAACAGAAAAAAAGGAGAGGGAGCGCTGCTATGTTGAGAGTGATGGAGGTGAGAAGCCACCATGCCTGAGGAGAGCAGAGAGGGGGTTGTAGCAACCAAGTGAAGGTGCCAGGAGAACGCGGCCCAGAGGGCTGCCCAACTGGGTCCAGGGGAGCCAAGGTAGAATAAAGAATTAGTAAATGATAATTTGGGATTATCAGCGGTAGGTAGATTAACGGCGTGGCGATTAGGAAGTGGCCCAGCTATTGCGCTGTTTAAGGAATATCAAAATATAAAGGCTGAGTGTGTTTTTCATTCAGGAACCTAAACCATTGAGGTGGGTAGTGAACACACACCAATGGGATTTATATATAAAATACATTGCTACAATGCCCTAAGACCAATGCATAATTAAAGAACCAATGTAGAAATCAATGACTGTACACTTGAGGCAGGAGAATTGTACAGCATTTCAATTGTGCGTTTAATAAAGAATAAAATTTAAAAAAAAATCCAACTACGTGTTCACTAAACCACTAGGCTCTGCCTCAGCAAACTCATTTGTGACCAGAAGTGAGAATATTCTAACAGCCGCCCAATGGATACTACGTGGACATGTAAAACTGACTGCTCTTTGTTATGGGAGCAGTAGAGCGCTCGGTGGCTCTGTATCAGACTGGCCTACTTGCTGGAGTTTGCTGTCACCCACTCCCTGAGGTGTAGGCATGGCGAGTCATCAGAAGTTGCTAGGAAACAGTAGTGACCGTTACTTACACGCAGGACTATCGCGTGGTGAGTGTACCTATGTAGGGAAACAGATTTACAAACACGAAGCTGAAGGAACAAGCTGGCGTTGTCATCAACTCAGAAAACATTTTATTAATTTTTTGTGTCTCATTGCTTAAAAAGATGTATTCCGTAAAGGGAGGAACAAAGTACACATCCCTCTAGTGTTCTCCAGAAAATACTGCTGGGTAATTAACAAGTGTTTTTCTTCTCTTAAAATGTTATTTAATTTCAATATTTTAAAATTGATCAAATCTGCCTCTGTTTCCTTCCCTGTAACTCTCCCTCTGCCCCAATACTACTTCCTCCTGCCTTCATATGCAAAACAAAACCAAACCGACAAACCCCACTGAATGCACTTAGCACTGCCATGGATGAATGCAGGGCCACCTGCTGGAGACAGATGGGCAGCAACTCAAGGAAAGGGACCCAACCTTCCTAGCAGCTATCGGTTAGCACTCAGCTAGGAGGGGACAAGGGACCCGTCCATAGTTGGATTTTGTCTGGCTTGATTTTGTGCATACAACCACAGCTGTCTGTGTTCATGTGTAGCATGCCCAGAAACACCTTGTGGATTTTTGTTTGTTTGTTTTTCTGCAGTCATCTCTTGCTTTTACAATCCTTTTCACCCTCTTCCAAGATGATCCCCGAGGCTTGGGAGGAAAGGGTTTTATACAGATGTCCCATTCTGGGATGGCTATCCCAGCCTTCTCTTCCCTGCATGTTGACCATCTGGAGGCCGCTGTGCTAATTGTCATTACCGCAGAAAGAAGGTTCTCTGATGAGGGCTGAGTCACACTCTAACTTACTGACGTAGGGTGAGCATTTAGAAGACAGTCTGAAACTATGTCCACTTAGCAGGATAATGCTAGTAGAGCTTCTATTAGGGCCCTATGACTTACCACTCACAAGTTCACGGGACAGCTCACGGAACCAGACATGAGTCTCATTTTGCGAGGGCAGGCCTTAAATTCAATCAGAAAATGGTTGGTTACCCCCCCTAAAACTCATGCTGCAGTTTCACTAGTGGGTGTGTGTTGTCAGGCCGGTCATCATTGTAGTTCACAAGGGTCACAGCTGGGCATGGCTGATGATTGCTTCTGTCCTCTGTCGTGTCCAGAGCACCCTGCCAACACTGTGAAAGCTAGCCAGGAGGAACAGTACTTCCTGGCCAGTATCAGCTCTACTCCTCTACTCTTTCAGAGACAATAGGATCTTACCACCGAGTTCTGGAGGGTAACCAGAAACAACAGTCATTATGCTTTGGTTTTTTAGGGGTGGTGGTGGTGGTGGTTGTTGTTGGTGGTGGTGGTGGGAGTGGTGGCAGTGGTGGTGTCTATAGGACCTTACTGATCAACAACTCCTGAAAGGGAATTACTTATCTGTCATCGGACTTTTAATTTGCTAGCTGATACTGTCTGGGAGAGGCACTGCTGTCCCTCTCCCTAGTCTAGGGTAACTCCATGTAAACTCTTTGAAATTCTGTTTATGTTTATATGGAAAGAAACTGCTATAGATGTAAGTCTCCACAGGGCTTTTTCAGAGGTCTATAGAGCGAACCCTGTCTATGTAAAAACCTACCTTACATGTAAGTTCTCATTAGAATTTTAGTCAAATGTCCACCAAATGCTATGACCCTGATTTATTCACCTTTTACATGAGTCCAAATCTGGCATTCTTAGCCTTCCCCATAAGTAAACATAAATAAATACTATCAAAGAAAGGGATGGGATGGAAGATTTAAGTCAGAGGTGAACTGTAAGTTTTCCAGGTTTATTTAGAGATTAAAAAAAAAAAATCAAACATTTCAAACTTCACAGAAGTGGTGCTAACATCACCCTTGAGCTTTTAAAGCAAGCAAGAACAACATTAAAATGAGAGATTTGAGGGAATCGTTTAAAGAACTACAGATTTTCACAGCTACAAAAACACTGGATCAAGCTTACAAACTAGCTGGTTCAAATTTGACTACTAATCCTTTTGTGAGTCTGTGTGATTCTGTGAGCAGTGAACTCTCTCTCTCTCGTTCCCTGCATGCCTGTAGTATTTATTTGTGGAGACATACTCCAGTCACTGCACAATTATAGTTCAAAAACATTGGCTCTGCAGTGGGAAAAGAATTATTTTTAACCTTGCACCTTGCTTCTGGATCCTACTATCACAACAAAATTTTGAGCGCTGGGTGAGGGGATACTTCCAGCTATTGTCCGTTCAGCCTGTGCTAAGTATAAAGTTCTATATATTCATGAAGAGTCCCATCCAGCATCAGTCTGGACACGTAGCTCAACCGAACATCACAATAACAACTACAGTGAGAAGGTTAATGTTCCTTCTGACCGTAGGAGATAAACATTTTTACTCATGGTTCTTTGTCTTTTCCTCAAAACCATTGTTTTGAACAACAACAACAAAGCGAGAGTCTACATAATGTAGCAGACATTGGGCCCTACCTCCATGACATAATTTCTTAGATTCTCTCTAAAATAAACCTAATTCCTGCCCTATCTCTCTGTGTGCATATATAAAATATTCCTGAACTGAAAAGTACTGTGATATTGGGGCACACATTCAAGACTTACAGTAGTGTCTACAAATGAGAGAACATCACACTCTCCCTTATACATTTTCTTTGCTCCTCTGCCTCCTTCATGCATTCTGTCCTATTACCACAATGGGCTTTTGAACTGGCTGGGCTGTGGTCTCCATCAAAGCTACCGGCTTCAACCTTTTGCCATGCTTCCCTTGTGAAAGCAGTACTCAAGTATACAGGTCGACCATAGATGCTCTTTGCCTTAGAGCATGGTTCTGCTACAGATTTTCACATCATGGCCAACATAAAATGGTGTTATTCATACAGTCATGACACTCTGTGACAAACATAGGCACAGTTGGGCTATTCCAATACCCATCTGTCTGAGGGCCAAGGGTTTAAAGGTATGAGGCATTCTGCAATGACTGGGAAGGTTCGCCTTATAACATCGTCTTGATTTTCCACACTCATAGGGAAAAGGTGTTATGATCACTGGAAACACATCAGGGGATGTCTGGACTTAGATATAGTGTCATCTAGCAGTGTTCTTCCCCACAGTCAGGTGTAAAGTGGCCACTAGGGAGGGAGAAGAGGGAACACCAGGGCCCCCTTGCCGTGAATGTGTCACAGGTAAATCAGGAAAGCACAGGCTGTGGAGAAGTTGGGTTTTCCAGATCTTGATCTGTGAGCTGATGTGGTGACACATACCTTCCATTCCCAGAGTCCTCTTGAGTGACCCAGACATCTAAAAACAGCTTTTATGTCCAGTTATACCGCGTGACAGGTGTCTGTCAAAATTAGGTCAGGACTGCTCAGTTCACTATTGACACGCAGTGCTGACAGGGCTGCCTCTGCTGTTGGCTGGATGTTTCTAAGCTAAACTTGTCCTGAAGAAAATAAGGCTGAGACAAAATTTAAAAATAACCTGGGCTGTGCTGCCTACAAGCTCCACCAGGGTGGAAGGCAGAAGTCAGTGAGGGACCCTTTCTGCTTTCCCTGCCTTCCAGATTGTGGCAGAACCTTCCATACAAGAACAAATCTAAAGATTACCCTACCCTAGTTTCAGACAAACAGAGTCGTGACTACCATAGAGAGCCTGCTCTCTGTAAGTGTCTTAAATATTCAGGGACTCCTAGAATTCTAATCTTTAACAGGAGAGACCCAAAAGAAATAGCAGGAAAACAAACTGTTCCTACTGTACAAGTATATTTTAGATGTATTTTAGACATGAGGGGTGGATTTCAAGACATTTCACAAAGTAACAAAATGATGTATCTGTATGTATACATAAACATGCATGCATGTGTGTCTTCACAGTACTATATATATGGCATGAGTGTATGGCCATATATATGCCTATACACCTGACTTTAAACAGCTGCTTTTGGTAGTACTTAATAGTTAGTAATAAATGTTAGGGTCCACAAAGGTTCAGACACAATGCAAGCTGTATGTCTCCAGTAAGTTGTATGTGGTACAGACGACACGTGACACATTTATAATCAATCAATCAATCAATCAATCAATCAATCCAACACATCCTGACAAGGTCAAGAGCCAAGAAAGAATGGAGATTCCTCAGTTATTAATAGGAAGGGATTCCTTTCCAGCTTTCTTGCTTCTCTTCAGTCACCAAATGTGTTGCAGTTTGTCTCACAGACTGCTAATTTGTAACTCAAGGGAATGCTGAAGTCTCTGGGAACAAGCCTGCCTCTCTCCTGGCCTGGCTGCAATCTTCATTTCAGGATGAAGGCCACACAAGAACGCTTTAGGTATCTATGGGTTATGCGTTATAACTGCCATTTTCATTCCTGAGACTCACTCTGCAAATTTAACTAACTGGGACTGGGGAGACTGCTCAGTGGCTAAGTGCTTATGCTGCAAGAATGAGGACCTGTGTCTGGATCCCCAGAAATCACCTATAAGGACAAGCACAGCTATGTGCGCAGCCCTGGCATTGGGACTGGCAGATCCTGTGAGCTCCCTGCCTGGCTAGTCTGTCTGCTCAACAGAAAGGCAAGCTTTGGGGCCAATGAGAGACTCTGTCTCCAGGTAGCAGAAAGCCATCAAGGAAGAATTCTAGCCTCTGCATGTGAACACACACACACACACACACACACACACTTTTAAATAAAAGCATGCAGATAAAAGATACCTCATTCCATATCTGACTGATTTTATCATAACATGAAATTTTAGAGCTACAAAAAGTTAAGTATTTTTGCTATGTTAGAATCCAGTATTGGGCTATATTTGAAGAATCAACCCTGGATGGTTAAAAAAACCAAAAACCAAAACCAAAACCAAAACAAAAACAAAACCCTCAGACTCAAGACTTCTAAGTTTACTGATGTTACTTTTAGTGACAGTTTCTACACATTGCTTTCCACAGTGGAGTTCTCAGAGACACAGGAGTTGGTGCATCTACACAGAACTTCAAACTATATTCTACGTGCAGGATATGCCAAGCTTTCCAACAGCAGGCAAGGCTGAGTGAGCAGCACGGACATTCAACTTGGCTGAGCAGTTCCTGAACTCTATCTATCTTCCTTCTATGAAACACCAGAAAGGGGACGACATCAAGGTGCAAAACCTAGTGAGCTGACTAAATAAGGAGGCTTGTGATAGCTGTATCAGGGGTCACTATTAGTCAGTGTCCACCTAACATTACCTAGGGGCCACCATGACTGCAGCAAAGAATCTCTCCTAGTTGGTTTTATGCAATTCACTTTGTGAGTAACACAAAGCAAGGGCTTTCTTTTCTCAATACTGAAGAATAAAACTAAAGGCTACAATTAAGACACTTCATTCAAGGCTGAGTGCCACACATATGCTTGGCTTGGTTAAAGTAGTCAGCTCTTGGCATGTAGTGGTGGTGGTGCTGGTGCTGATGGTGTTCTACCACCAAATGCTATAAACAGATTCAGACCCCGCCCCCAAAAATGCACAACGAAGAAACAGGAGAGTTCATAACAGCAGCTGCGACATTTGAGATGCTACCACTATTTCCAAACTATTTTCCTTTGACTGGTTTTCTGTGCCTATACATTTCCTTCCTATCCCAATATCTGCTGCCCTCGTTAAAAAGTTGTTAATTATCAAGTGAAGGCCAAGGGGCGGTGCGCTGGAGTCTGATCCAAGCCATTCCTAACAACGACATGGCTCTGATATGGGCTTCCACTGTTCCAGGGATATGAAGGACAAATATGGACATCCCCCAAGAACACATTATTCCAGAAGAATTTAAATTGTCCTCTGCATGCTTCAGGTGCATTTGAGAGCTCTAGTCTAGAACCACTACACAAATTTACTGTCTGCTAGTCTGGAGACCCCCAACGCCAGGAACTCTATCATCTAGGGTAGGTAGACTACATTTTTCTCTGAAAAATCATTGTATCTTGTGTGTAGCAAATAAAGGTGAGCTTTTCAGCTATGCAATTATTGAGGTTAAAACAATAAATAAAGCTATAAAACAAAGAGACTGACTTTTCTGGTGCACCTACAGGCTAGCTGCTCAAACAGACCCACCCTAGGACCTCTGGATTTAATTTCACCCTTTTTGAAATCCTCTTCTAATGTATGGGTCCTGTCCTTTTCAGAATTAAAGGGCAATTTAAACAGGCCTTCCCTTCAACAGCTCAGTGCAGAATGGTCCAACTGAATACTTTCATTTGTTCAAACCAGGATTGAATTTTAATGATCCATTTAATAACACAATTTAATAATTGTTGTGTTACAGTTTTTAAGCTCTCCCTCTAGACCTGCTACCCAATAATGTTATCACTGAATAAACATCACTATATAAATTTAAATTCAAGTTAGTTATGATGAAATCAAATTAAAGAAAAATAAAAATCAAGTTAGATTTCACCCAATGAAGAACTTTTGTTCCTAGAAAAACAAGACCAAAGAAATAAAAATACAGGTCATAGACAGAGAGGAAATATTTTGAAAATCATATACCCAATAAAGGACTTGAAGCCAGAATGTATAAGTACTCTCAAACCTCAGTAATAAAAAAGCTCACAACCCAATGAAAGCTGGCAAGGTATTTAAATAGATAATTAACCAGAGATAATGTGTGATCACCAAGATCACCGAGGATGTGCAAATCCAGATGAAGAGGTACTACTACACCATGCCCCCTAGGATGACTAACCCACAGAGAGATGCTAACAGTGTTGGTGAGTATGTGTGGAACTGGATTATCCTACACTGCTATTGGAACTATAAGACCATTTCAGAATAAAGCAACTGGTTTCTCAAAGAGTCAAGTATATGGCTAAATATGACCTGGTCAATCCATGCCTAGATATTTACTGCCCCCTACTTAAAGCATAGGTCCATGCTTGTAACAGCCAAGAAGCAAAAGCAATCTAATTGCCAGAGGAATGGATAAGTATACTACAGACTGAACATCCCTAACTCCCAACCCTGGCTTCCAAAACTGCCTCAAACTCTGAGAGTGTCTGCTTGCTGATTAAGACAGAAGAAGGACATTCTATGCTACATCCTGTGATGGGTTGAGGCCAAAATACAGGTATACTAAAAACAATGAACAAAATGATCTTTAGATTATACATGTAAGAGATATGAATCAATCTTATATTGAGATTTGAATGCTACCCATGAGTTATCTCATTTTGTATAACCAAACAACTCAAAATCTAAAGTACATGAAACCCAAAACGCCCATGCTAAGATATTCAATCTTTACGGCTCATCAATGAAAGGCATGGACACTTACAAATAACCATAGGTGGATATGAAAATTATATTTAGTGAAAGGAAGGCAAAAATAAAAATAAAGGATTTCATTTATATAAGCTGAAAATGCACACTTAGTCTATAATGACATAAAGCAGACAGGTGATTTCTTGGGAAGATCCACATTTTCTAAGTGCATACATACATCAGACCTTAGATTTATAAGTTCTAAATAGGTGAGGTTATTGTTTATCAATTAAACTTCAAGAGGGATGTTAAAATCTTCAGGGTACCAGCCACGTTTCAGGAGATGAACAGGCACATATGGTTACTGGCTACCAGACACTAAGGATGATCGAGCTTCATCACCTGATCAGGTCCCACTAAAAAAAAAAAAAAAAAAAAAAAAAAAAAAAAAAACAAAAAACAAAGCAAAACAAAACACAAATGCTCCAGACCAGAGGGCAGGAAGCTACAGGGTATGTTTATTTTGTTGTTATTATATGTGTGTATGATGTATATGGTATGTGTATGTACACATGCACACACCTGTATGTTATGTGTGTGGAGGCCAGAGGACAACTCGGTGGAATCAGCTCTCTCCTTCCATGTTAGTGTGGGTTCTGGGCATCAAGCTCAGGTTCCCGGGCTTGCTCAGCAAGGGTATTTATCTGATGGATGAGCCATTCTGCTGACCTCCACTACATGCTCTTATACATGAAATTCTGTTGGAGCACAGTCAAGCCCACTCATTTAGGAAGGGCCCTTTTTACTTCAGAGCTGTAGCGGAAGAATTAAGCAGAGACCATAAGACTGGCCAACCTCACGTATTTACTGTTTCTTAAATGCTTTTGAAACAACTGCTATCTAGCAGGCCCCACTCTAGTCTTGAGGACACAGTTGGGAGGGAGACAGGTAATGGGAAAGAAATAAGCAGAGGAGAAAATGCCAAGTGCAATGAATGCTAAGACAACCAATAAGGTGGAAGGCCCAGAGCAGGACAGGAGGTAGCTTTCATTTACACTGGAGGGAGGGAGGAGGGGGAGGGGGAGGGAAAGGGGGATGGAGAGGGAGAGAGACCTCTAGAAGACCCAAGATTTGCACAACATGAAAAAAAGAAAAACCAACCAACAATTCTTTGGGCAGACATAAAGGGCACCAATGCCTCAAAATAGGAATGAATTTGACTTAGTGTATAAAAGTGAAGGCCCAGGACATTGAAGAACATACAAAAGTGGGGAGGGTGAAGGAATGGGAGAAGTAGAAGGGACCAAGGAAAAGTGTCCATGTTTTACTAGGCATGCAAAATGAATCTCCTTCAGAATTGTAAGCAAAATGAACGTCATCATTTATTCAAATGAAAAAAAAAACCACCCATTCTGGCACTGCTAAATGCAGAATGGGTCACAGAAAGACACGAGGGTGTCAGAGGGAGTTCTGCAAAGGCTCAGGTTAGAGATGGGTACAGGGCAGCTCAGGCTGCACTGGAAGCTGTGCAGGATGGAGTGGAGAAGTTCAGGACACTTTGGAAGGGTGGTAGCTGTTGTGGTGGATTGGCTGTTGCAGACTGAAGAAAGGTGTTGAAAACCCATCCTAGATGACAGGCATGAGTAACCCAGAACACGAGTGTTGTGAATTACAACCACAGGGAAAATGCACACGAAGGGCTAACACAATCGAGCCTATGTGCCATCATCCATTCAATTTTCTCAAAAATCTTGGGGGAGTAGAGATGGATGTGGAAATGTAATAGCTCTTTATGTTTTATAACGAAGGACACCATCCTAGAGATAGTGGCTGTGCCTAGAGAACAGAACATAGGAAAAAGGACACAGCCTCCCTTCCGTTATGGGACAAGTGCGGCTTGAAAATGATAAAGCTACTCTTTAAGGCTCCCTCCCCTCCCCTCCGCCCCTTGCTAGCATACTTAATCAGACTCGGAGGCGGGGCCACAGTCTTTAAGAAAACAAATGCTTGATTCTTTCCAATTCCTTAGGTTTACGAAACCAAAACGCTTTAAATCTATGCCAATTGCCTAACGTTCCTCTACCATCCTAAATTAAGAATGACATCCTGACAATTTCACGTTTTATTTGGAAAAACTGGATCTCTCTCTCTCTCTGTCACACACACACACACACACACTCACACACACACCACATATAGCGCGCGCGCACGCGCGCGTGCGCACACACACATACACACTCTGTCTCTGAAGGGTGAAAAAACCCACAAGGGCAAACATCAGCCTCCATACATCAAAGGCTGAGCCGCCACTATTGCCCATCCATCAAGTTCACAGACACCCATAGAGGGCTCTGCGACAGGTCCAAGGTCCTTGGGAACTCACATACATTTCTATACAGCTATCACCTCTCTTCTTTGACCTCCAGTCAAGCCACCATCCTAGTGGGAAGATTAATGAAAGGCCATAAAATCCGGACATGCAGGGATGCAGGGAGGCAGTGTATCCCTTCGAGTCTCTAATTATAGTAATGCAACGTTTTCACATTGTTAGGGAAGAACTAGAATGAGCTCTCATCCCAACTTGTTTCCACAGAAGCTGTAGAAGGCGACACCACCATAAGGAACAAATATGGCCAAATATCTGAAGGTTTAGTGCTGGAGGAAGGGAGGGGGACACCCATGGCCACAGCACCCAAATCAATTCCCTGGAGCCCAGAAGCTCGCGACCCACGTGCACTTGCTCAGGGACCTATTACAGACACCTGACCTCTATCGAAATCCTCCTGCTGCACCGTGGACCAGTCAATCACCAGCAAAAGCTACAAGTAGTTACCCGCACCAGTCCTTCGGGTGTCAGGGAACAAGGGCGCCGCCCCCACAGGCAAATGCAAGGTCCCTTCTCAGGGGGTGGCTCTGAGCCAAGCCCCCCATGCCCCGCTGGGACCTCTGGAAGCTGCCCGCCCACCGCCAACCAGCCTAGATCTAGGCCGTGTCAAATCTCCGGATCCCACAGTGTGGCCCACGGCACCCAACTCCGACATCCCCTGGAGGCCTTGGGTGGGCGCATCATCCCTCCCCTCCGGGGCCGCCTACCTTCCTCAGGCTGCCGGGTTAAGACTACCTCGGGAGGCTCGCAGGGAGGCACTCCCCGGGTCAGAGGTGGAGAGGCAAAGGGCTTCTTTGAGACCATTTCCACCAGAGAAGACAGCGGGGGGATCCCGGGAGGTGACCCTCCCACCCCACGCGGGGACCGTTAACCCCTCTCAGCACCAGGCACCCGTGGAAGGCGCGAGCCCGTGGGGGCCTCCCGCTCGGGCGTCCTCACCTTCTTGGTGCCAGGGCCTCCCGCGAGGCGAGACATGCCTGTCAGCGAGGAGGAGCGCCCCGGCTGCGCCCCTAGAGCATCCTGCTGCGGAGACATCGCTTCCATGAAGAAGATCTGCAAGCTAAGCCCAAGCCGAGGACCGGGTGGCTGCGCGGCGCGGTCCGCTCAGGCCGGACGCCGAGCTGCGGGTGCGGGCGGCGCGCCTCCCGTCGGGGCCATGGACCGCCGCCCGCGCCGCGCTCGTCGCGCTCGCCGCACTCTGCTCCGGCTGCAGCAAGCGCTTCGGGCGGCCGCCAGTCCACGCAGCCCCGCCCCTCCGCGCCCGGCCCGCCCCGGCCCGCCCCGCCTCTCCGCGTCCGCCCCGCCCCTGCCGCCCGTGCACGCCGCCGGGAGCGAGCACTCCGCGCTTGGCGCTACCGGAGCCACCAACCTTGCGAGGTGCCTCCGCGGGTACGAAGCTTTCGCTGCCGCGCGCCACGCGCCGCGCACCACGCACCACTGCCTCCGGTGCAGCTTCGCGCGCCTGTCCGCTCGCTCCCGCCAGCGTCCCTTCCAGCGCAGCTGCAGCGCGGGAACCGCAACGACCGCGGCTCGCTCGAAGGTGGTGCAGGGGCCGCCAGCCTAGCCTCGCTTTTGCGGACTGCGGAAGGGACCCCACCCCTAACTCCTGTCCCCGTTCCGCTGAAGAAGGAGTTAGACAAATTTGGAAGCCCTGGTGGCATCGCCGGACTTCGGGTGCAATGTCGAACGCTTCCTAGCTAAACCTGTCAAGGGTAACCCAGGGCTGTTGCTTTGCAGTCACGGGGCAGCAAGGATGGACAAGCAACCTTGCACGTTTGCACCACCTGCTTTGCGGGCAGCAAGCTGCAGGGACCCTGCATTCTGAAGAAGAAAGCGTAATTAAAAGGAAAATGAAGGCAGAGAGGAGGTTGAAACTTGGCATAGTATCTATGAGAAGGCAACAATATGTGGAAGCGTTGATCAGATATCCCCGAGCTCAGAGCCTAACTTCCTGTAAGCCCAAATAGTGACCCCTCCCCCTTTTTTGGACTAAATAATAATCAAAGGGCAGTTGGAACAGACCAGGATTAAGTAGTGCTCACACTTTGCAGGGCTGGCTGCTGGTGTAAATGATACAGTAGGTGGCATTCTTCCCTTGGAATCAGAACTAGGGGAAAAAAAAATCACTGAGGACATCACTCCATGGTGCTAGATGGTTATAGATTCGGCTTATTTTTGTGACAAGGAAAAAAAAAGAAAAGAAAGGGAGAGAAAAGGAAAAGAAAAAAGAAAAAGAGGTTTCTTGCAGTTTGGGCGGCTAATGGGGCAGGTTATAAGGAACAGAACTCTGGTGGGCAGTGTTCCAAGCTAGGGGATGCTGTCCAACACACCCCCACAAACACACACCCACAGAATCACCCAAACCTAAGATTGTTTGTTGTGGAAATATAAGGCTAATTTCAGTCACATCACACTACATTGTTAAAAAGGAAGCTTAATAAATCTCATATATATGTATATACATCTGTGAATCAGGGGTGCTACAGCTGTGGTCCTTGTGTGGAGAAGGGCTTTCACCCACTAATTTATAGGTTGTGCTTAAAGAGGGCTTTGCAGTTCTGTTCATTCACTTGAAACCACCCCCAGGCTGCTTAATCTCTTAATTCTTTGGTGAATGGACACCCTGGCTTTTCTTAATCTGCCTCATTTTTTTTGTTTGTTTGTTTCAATTCTTTTATCTCCAAATAGTTCACTTAGCTCAAAGAGTCGCAGCCATCCAGAATTTTTGTTCTTTGTTGTCGCCTGATACTTAAGGCAGTGTCTAACATAATAAATGTTTGTTAGTTAAATGAACTGAGAAGACACACAAATGATATGAGAAAGATGCAGAAGGGCCAAGCCAGAGCTGGCTGTCATTCCAAGAGTCCCATGGACTATAAAGTATCTCTGTGATGAAATAGCCAGTGTCCCAAATCAAGGTGCCCCACCCTTTCCCCCAGCAAATGTAGAAAACTTTCACTGTTCATTTCATGTTTTTATTCCCAAGATGAAATAGCTTGGGTCGGCACAGAAAATTTCTCTCCATGTTAAGTTTTGAGGCAAGGCTACTCAGGAAATTTGAGTTGGGACAGCTGACAGTAGAGACACATGTCTGCCTGATCACAACACTGCCCTGCTAAACCATTATTTGGTTCCTTGCTATGGAATAAATCAAAAATGTCATAGTACAGGATGAAAGGCAGACCACTCCCCCACCCCACCCTCACTTCACTTTCTTGCTATCTCTTGTGTGTCTTTGCTTCTCACCCTGTTCTCTGTCACCTTGAAATCGTCATACTTCCAGAAGCCCACTAGGATTTTGGACTTGTCCTTCAGGCCTGGGAATTTTTCAGGCTACATTTCTACCCTCTTTTACTTTACACCAAAATGTCTAGTATCTGGGGTATAAAAGGTACCTGGTGAATCGTCCTGGAAATCTTCAGGACTGTCAGGAACCGAGAGAAGCCTGCCTAGGTTTATCTCTTCCCCAGCTCCAGGCACCCAGGCTTGAGTGTAGCTCCTGCAGTTGCAACAGGAAACCTTTGCTGAGTGTTTGCTCTATGGGAGACTATGAGTGTTTTACAGATATACCTATCTCCCATCGGTATTGGATGGGGTGGGTTCGTTTATTTCCCCATTCCACATATACGACAACAGCAGGCCACAAGGACATTGAACAGTGGTGGTAACTTAGAAACTGACCATTCAGCTTCAGAACCTGTGTTCTCCTTAACCACCTGGTCTGCTTCCCGTGCTGCAAAAAGGTTTGCTGCTCTGAGTCCCTCACACCACACTATACCAGTGTCATTTGCTTTCCTTGCTTTAAGAGGAAAAGTTGCATTTTTCTCTTCTCTATACCACGCACCCAAGTATGCTGCAGTAATTTTTACAACCTTTTATATTTGAATGGATAAACACACTATTATATACAACCATAGGTCACTTCCATCATTCTGTCTAGTGTGAGGGAGATGTTACACAGAGGAAGACAGAACCCTGGACTAGTCCTTGTGTCGTTTAGACGATGAAACCATTTTTTTTTTTGATTCACCAGGATCCTTATGCTGTAGGCAAGTGACACCAGGACATGAAACTGATGATAAAGCAATTGAAGAGTGGGAAGCACAATGCCAGACACAAGCAGGATGCACCTAAGACACTGTGAAAACAAGCCTTGAACCACACGCTAGCATCTGGGGGAGCTCCAGGAGCAGGCCTGCAATGGACACTAAGAATGAAACCAGCATTCTGCCAATCATCAGAATGAATAATAGTGACAAAACAAATATTAAAAAAACCTTCATGCAATGTTTCTTCATTGCAAGACAATTACACCAGGTGCTTGACAAGCTGATAGGGATAGTCATTATAAATACAAGATGCACACAGCAGTTGTTTCCACTTTGTATCCAAATGCCCTTGACCCATGGTGCAAACTGATGGCCTGAAGTGGGAGTTAAGATATGCATACTTTAAAAAAAAATCATGCTGCCAAACTTAAAAGCCTGAATATTTCCATATAATTCCGGGCTCTTTAAAAAAAAATTAAGGTCTCTGAGAAATCAGCTGGGTCTATTATTTTATGTAATCCCAAACCTTATGGCCACCACTGAGAACTAACCGGTAAAGCGATGGAGGTGAAAAGCTGTGGAGGGGAAGAGGATAAAGAATTCAGAGAAAATGAACAGTAGCAAGTGAGCTCATTTTCAGTCAATATAACGGTTATGGAGAAATAGTGGCTGACATCTTAGGCTGCAAGAGGCAAAGGTGCACCTGGAAGGGGGAGGGAGAAGACACGGGGCTTCTCTCTATAGATTAGCTGTGGAGAGAAAGGAAAACAAGACAGCCCTCATCAGAGGGAAAAGGGGTCTGTTTATCACCAACACAGGAGGCAGATCTGCTATGGGTGAGGAAGGGGAGAGATGCTAATATTCGTTTATAGAACAAGGTCAGAGGAAGACGCTTGTGGAAAGATAAAGTGACCAAGAAAGATAAGACGGGAAAAATACTTATTATTTTTTATGAACAGCAGCAGTGTGTGTGTGTGTGTGTGTGTGTGTGTGTGTGTGTGTCTATCCTCTCTAGATCAGCTTAAGTGATATGAATGGGATGAGTTTCAAATGAGAAAGAGTCGTATAGTAAATGTGCATGACTCTTTTTGGAGGTGTGTCTGGGGTGAAAGAGAAAGCAGAAACTAGAGAAGAGATAGTGATCTGAAGGGAATCAAGGAGGGCCAAGTGAGTTCATATAAATACGGAAGGGAAGGCATTAGAGGTGACATAGCTGAAGACACTGGGGCCAATGGTGCAGGACAAACAACACTGATTCTATTACAAAAGATAAGTAGGAAAGAATTGTGGGTAAGGCAGAAAGCTTGCCTAACACTTTGTAAGCGAGGGTACTGCATAAGGACTGAGGCGAGGGATTCAGTAAGCATTTCTACATCTTTGGGGATCAGCGAGTTCTGCAGAGAATGGAGGGAAACACAGGAGGATCGGAGAATAGATGGTCAATAGGATGCTTTAAATGGGCTGTGAAGAATGAGCAAGGCTAAGATCGTGTTGCTCTCATATTCAGGGTACATAACCCAAATGAATTTATAATGGACTTACCTTCACAAGGCAGGGTTTCTCTTTGGGGATTCTGGAAAGTGGACTGAATTCATTCAGAGATAAGGTTAGTTTGTCAAATGAGTGGGCACAACAATAGAACAGAAGAATTGAAAATACTTGTTACAGAGTCAAAGCAGCAGATCTTGACCTGGGCTTTCTCCTTGAAGGTTACTGGCTTGTCTTTCTTCTGGTGTCCACACCAAAGCGTTCTGTGGCCTTACTTCTTCCCCCACCCCACCCCCAAGTCCTTGAAACAAGGATTTACTCTCATTCATTCTGGTATTCTTCGAACTGTGTACGGCTGTGGTCATACCACATGCCTGCATGTAGTACTAACTAGGTTCCTTATTTCTATCCCAGCTTCACAGCAGAGTATCCGACAGACTCACCCATTTGTGAACACTGCTACTTCATTGGGTGTAAGGTTGAAGTCATTAACTTCCTATCTCCTCCATCCCTCACTTATTCTTGGTCACGCCTGCCTTCGTGCACTTCATAGTTCAAGCTCAATAGCTTAGATTTCTTCTTTTTTCTTTTCTTCTCTTTTCCTTTTCTTTCTTTTCTTTTCTTTTTATTATTACTTTTATTTTTTTACAGTCTAGCTGTATCCCTGCTCCTGGTCCCCCCTTCTACAGTTCCTCATCCCATTCCTCCTTCCCTCTGTCTCCCTCCACCCCCATCAGACCTCCCCACTCCCTGGGGCTTCAAGTCTCTCCAGGGTTAGGTGCATTAAAACCAGTCAAAAGACTACCACTTAACTCCAGACCACTCACAGACATGGTGTCACACTGCTGACCACCAAGTCTTCTGTTAACTTGCACATTTGAGATTTTTTTTTTTTTGTCTTTTCTCTCAGCCATACCCACAGATAATGTCTGAACTACCCCTTAAAACTTTTCTGCCCCCTTTCATGAATGGGAGACACTGAAAAGGGAATTCTTGTTGTTTCCTCAAAACCTTAAACCTAAATTACATTTGACTCTGAAATTCCATTCCTAAGTATATATTTCCAACAATTTGAAAACAATGACGCTAACACAGTGATTCTCAACCTTCCCAATGCTGTAAACCTTTAACACAGTTCTTCATGTTGTGGTGACCCCGTACCATAAAATTATTTTCATTACTATTTCACAACTGCAATTTTGCTACTGTTAATGAATCATATTGTAAATATCTGTGGTTTTTGATGGTCTTAGGCGACACACCTATGAAAGGGCTATTCTACCCTTAAGTGGTTTTGACCCATAGGGTGAAAACCATTTCTCTAACAGGTACCTCTGTACATCAGTGTTCTTAGCAACATTGTTCAAATATAAATTTGGTATATACATAAAATAGAGTACTATTTGGTCACTCCAAGCAATGGGCTTTTGATGTATGTGGTACAACACACATCATGTTAGGTACCAAATGCAACCTGATCTTCCTGCCAGATCTTCCTGCCTGCATCTCAGGGGTGCATTCTTGTTCCTGTCAGACCCGCAGTCAAGCTTTCCCCATGCGCTCAATTCTGTATAGCAAGAGGATAACTGAATGGTCCAGAGGCTGCTTCCAGCAGTCTGTGTGTCAGCAGAGTCTTGTGATTAAGATGCTTAGAAGACTGATCAAGATCAGGCATGAGGCGTTATTCATCTTCTTTTGGTTGTAATCTCTCAAGAGGCTATTTACACGGTGGACATAATCTCAGTCTAAGAGGTTTTAGGCCATAGATGAAAAAGGATCTAGAGAAAGGAGAAAAGAAAGAAAGAAAGAAAGAAAGAAAGAAAGAAAGAAAGAAAGAAAGAAAGAAAGAAAGGAAGGAAGGAAGGAAGGAAGNAAGAAAGGAAGGAAGGAAGGAAGGAAGGAAGAAAGAGAAAGAAAGAAAGAAAGAAAGAAAGAAAGAAAGAAAGAAAGAAAGAAAGAAAGAAAGAAAGATTGATTGATTCTAACAGGGAAAGGCTTGGAACCAAAGCTAGAAAAATAATTTGGGGCAAGAATGTGAAGGTTTGTGGATTCTAATAAAAATGTATACATTGATTTCTAGGAAATGTGGAAGGAGACCGACGTCTGCGGAGTCCCTATTGTATGTTAGGTAGGCTGCATATATATCACACATAATCTTCAGTGATGTGCATTATGATCCCTTTTAAAGAATTTCATTATGTACACATGTGTGGGTCTATGTGGGAATGTGAATATGACTGCCAGGGTTCATGGATGCCAGAGGTGTTGGATTCCCCTGGAGCTGGAGTTATTAATTATAAGTTATAGTGAGTGAATTAGAATTTAAATCCAAATATGATGGATTCCCAAGCCTGATTAGACTTTAAATGTGGATTATCAGAAGTGCCACAGCCATGCTCATACCCGGTCATTTAGGGGGACATAGCTTTGCAGGATAATGCTTTGGGCATTAAACACTATAGTAACATTCGTCATTCTGTCACAGACTTCAAGATACTTCCAATGACTTGCATCTTTATGCTTGTTACGTAAATGAACAGCTTGGTACTAAGGGGTATTAAAGTACTTATCGAAGTCCATGTAGCATGGAAATGCAAGAGCCAGCATCAAGTATGGGAGCCAAAGCCCATAATTTTTGTCACAAAATCTGATGGTACTGTTTTTGATTTTCATGACCATTAACTGAGGTGCATCCATTCTCACGGAACATGTGACTTTAAGTATCCTACTTAGCTTTCTTGCAGGCCAAAGGCTTATGATAATCATTAAATATATCTCTAATCCTAATATCTGTGTCTATATCTACCTATACACTTATCTATGTGTATATCTTGCGAAAGCAACTCGATTGTTTAACAAGAAACAGAAGAAGGCAGAAGAAATGCGTTTTCTATCGCATCTGAGATTGCTTCACGAGACAGACAAAATTAATTTACCAATCATTTGTCCCCCAATGTGACTCTTTTTCTTGCCCATTCTTCAGGGGAAAGAAATCCCTATCTGTGACACTTCTCTCTCTTGCAGATCACTTCGGGTTCCTCAGTTTTTCCTTTGGTTTTTCCCTAGGTGTTTGGTCTGACGGCATGTTTGTTAGTGTGCTCTACACACGGTGATACAGTTCCCTGTAGAGGTTTATGGAAATGAATCTTTCCCACATTATTCCTCTGATTCAGAGCTGTGTGATATCCTCTTTTAAATTACACGCGAAGGGATAAGGGGATGACCAGAGGGTAAGAACACTTGCTTGACAAACTTGAGGACCCAATTTCAGACCGCCAGAGCTCACGTGAAAAACCAAGTATGGCTGGCCCTGACAGTCTTAGGAGAGGGGGTGTGGAAACAAGAAGATCCCTAGAGCTCACTAGCCACACAGTCTCCCCAACATTGTAAGCTCCTGTCCAGTGAGAGACTCTGTCTTAAGGCAGTGTGGCAGAGAGTCGTAGAAGAAAGCCATCAATATGTTGTTGCTTTGGCCTCTGCATGTAGGGGAACACCCATTCTCTCTGTGTGTGTGTGTGTGTTTGTGTGTCACATAAACCCACACACATACCCCATACACACACATACTCCATAAGATAAATAACCACTAAAAGAACAACCTTTGCATATTTGCTATAGAAAATGAAAGAAAATAATTTGCAAAAGTGCTTATTACTTTAAAAATAGTAACAAAATAAAAGGAAGTTTGACGAAAAGTTAGATGAAGACATTCCGAAAAAGTGTTTCACTTTGCAGCATATTTTAGAAAGCACGTCATATGCAACATTCCTCCCTGAAGATCCTCTAGGAGGATATAGAGTTTCATAGTCAAGCATGTTTTGGAAAGTCTGCTCAAGTGATATTGTACATTATTTATTAAACATGTACATGAGAAGCTTTGATAAACTCTGCAGTTTAAAGAAAATCTGCTTAATCTCTGCTTAATCTTTTCTTGTCTTACCATAATCAATGTATCAATTCCAGCCTATCAGAGATGGGCATGGGGCAAGGGGGGGGGAGGATTTCCCTCCCTTAATTACTTCCTTACCGTTGTTTTTCCCCCTTGGCTCACAGTACATTCAAATCTTTTACAGTTTTTTTTATTTAAAGCTTTTTCAAAACTATTTTTTGAGGAGCAAGTTTAGGTTTATAGTAAACAAAAAGCAAGGTATAGAGATGTGCCTACTCCCACATTTACAGCAACCCCCATTATAACATCCTTTACCACTGGCGCATAGGCTACTACAAGTGAGCAGTCAACAGCCTCTAGTTTACTCCAGGGCTCACTCTTTGTGTTAAGCATCGATTTCTTGTTCCTCCATTGCAGTGCGTCAACCTATGTGTCACGACGACCCTTAGGGGTCGAACAACCCTTTCACGTGGGGCTCATATTAGATATTTATATTACAATTCATAACAGCAAACTTAAAGTTACAAAGTAGCAGCAAAAATAATTTTATAGTTGGGGGTCACCACAACACCAGGAACTGTATTAAATGTTTGTAGCATTAGGATGGTAGAGATCAACTACTCTATTGGTTTTGTTTTCAATTCTATTGATTTTTGTATAAACTCTTATTATTTCCTCTCTCTGATTAATCTGGGTTTAATTTGTCCTGCCTATAGTTTGATTAGGCAAAAGCATAGTATCAATTTTAGATCTGCCCTCTTTCTATTATCAGCATGAAATACAATGAGTTGAATTAACTGCACCCCACAAATTTTCATAATTGTTTTCCACTTTTTTTTTTTTTTTTTTGGTTTTTCGAGACAGGGTTTCTCTGTGCAGTCCTGGCTTTCCTGGAACTCACTTTGTAGACCAGGCTGGCCTCGAACTCAGAATTACGCCTGTCTCTGCCTCCCAAGTGCTGGGATTAAAGGCGTGAGCCACCAAGGCAAGGCCTGTTTTCCACTTTTAATTAATTAAAGATATCTTAGAATTTCTATTGGGACTTACTCCTTGATTCACATGTTATTTAGAAATGTCCGGTTTAATCAGATTTTGGTATTCTAGGCTTACACATTTGTTAAGGTGCGTTTTATGGCTCGGAAGGTAGCCTGTCTTGGTTGGTGTTCCATGTGACTGTGAGAAGAATGTTTTCAGTTGCTGGATGGTGCAGTCTAGGAATGTTCATTATTTCCTGTGGACTGAAGGTGCTGCTGGACTCAACCACGCACTCACTGATTCTCTGATTGTGTCCACTTCAGAAACAGAAGTGTTGAAATCTCCAGCTCTGATGTATTGATTTGATTTTTTTCTTGCAGCTGTATTTATCACTATAGTCATCATCATCATCATCAGCTGCAGCAGCATCCTCATCATTATTGCCACAAACAGTTTGGTGTCCTGCTTTTAGGTACTTACCTATTACATATTGTTTCATCTGGAAAAGTGACTCCTTTATTGTAACATAATATCCTTCTGATAAACCTTCAATATCCCTGATAGTTTTCTTTGCTTTGCCATTTGCTTTGTCTGAAATCAGCATAGTTACTCCTGCTTTCTCTGATTGGCATTCACTTGAGCGGTTTTTCTTCTTCTATTCATTTTTAATCTGTATGGTCTTTTGCTTTTGCTTTTGTTTTTTGTTTCTGCTGTGCAGCTGAGGCTGACATAGGACTCTCATCCCACCTGCTTCAGTCTCCCAAAGATCAGCGTCTTTGCATACATGGCCTTTTATAGACTATGTACAGTATGTCTTATCTTTTAGATAGTCTGATGACGTCAGTCACTCATTTGAATTTTCTCTCTTTTCTCTCAAATAACACCATATTTATTGCCTTATGGTAGTGAAAATACTTGCAGCAAAATAACTCTAATGCCCCCTCCTGCTTGCTTCCATTCACTTTACATAGGTATGCACATATCTAGTAACTGCATAAATGTAGAGTGTAGTATTTTGAAGAAGCTGGTTTTGATAATTAAATATAAAAAGTGTCTTTACTTATTTCTTCTTCAATTGTTGATTAGAAATTAGTAGTTTTTGTGAAAGGGATTAAAAAACTTTCATTTGTCTGAACTGCTTTATCTTATAAAATTAGCTTATATAATAAGTTTTTACAAGACTAATTTTTGAAATGAAGAAAAATAGAAGTTAACTTGTTAAATCTCCATAGTAGTTCTATAAATAAAATCTTATTTCTTCTTATACTTAATTTTCTATTTCTAAAAACTGTTAACTAAAGATTAGAAAAAAATCCCTAGAAATTCAATGAAACAAATACCTTTGTGAATAGGCATATATTACTTCTCTTCAGAATGAAATTTAAATTTTAAAATAAAATTTGTCCCAAATTCTAAATTGTAATAGTTTAACATTTGATGGATGTTAAACATGTAGACAATGTACAGTGGCAACTCAGAGAGATGCATCTGGACCTGGAGGGAAAGCTAGACCAACAGGCACTCACAGATGCTTACGGTGCCCTTGCTCTGGACCAAGTTTTTTCATCTCATTTGATCTTCCACAATATCTGTACAGGATGGGTAGTAAGGGTATTCCTATTTTCAGAAGTCAGGATGCTAGGATTTTATGGTCCTGAGTCACTTGCCGTGACTCTAACTTAGGCTGCCTGACGTTGAAGCTCTTTATATGCCCCCTCTCACGCAGTCTCACAATAATTCTGTGGTGGATTCCTCCTTCGAAGATCTGAAAACAGGTGAAATAATAAAGATAAAATTATTTTTCCAAATTACAAGACAGGAATGGATTCAAGCCCAGCCTGGCCAGTTCTACTGCTCCAGGGTTTCCTGCATGCCATTTTCCAGTATGTGTGTGGACAATCACACGCAATCACAGGGACAACCTTTTATAATGATTTAATATTTCATTTGATTTTGGCCTGTTCTTCTATAGTCATCTTTTCCTTGGAAAACATGCTGTATAGGGCGAAAACAAAACAACAAAAACCCACTGATTCCTACGACTTTCGCTGCCCAATTCAATTTTTATGATCTAGTAAAACACACCTGGGGCATTTTCACTCCAGATCAGAATTGAACTTTGTAGCTACAGAGTTTATGGTTCTGCATGGGTTCCAGAAAGAAAAGCAATTGGATAAGGGCAGGGAACACTGGGTTTCACAATACCACTGGACATTATTTTTCTACTTAACTCTGCAGCAGGAGACAGCTTTTCCTGAGGAGAACAAAATGAAACAAATGTAATGTAGATCTCCTCAAAGTCTTCCATTCACTTCCGTTTCTCCCCACATCTTCTCCCCCTCCCCCCCCACCCCCTTACTTTAAACTCTACAAAGAAAGCAGATCTGGAGATGTTTTCCATTATGGATCAATGGAACAATAGCCAAGTGCTTGTGATTACTGATGAAGAAACAGAGCAAAATGACAGCACCAGTTGACGTGACAACGTGGATGGGGAAATTTCACAGAGCCCCAACCTTCTGTGAAGAACTACAGGCAATTAATGACTACAGTGGAAGAAGAATCCATCTCCTCTAGTGACCCTGAGATCTTATCTAATCCAAGCGATCTGCCCCAAACCCTAAATGGACTCAGCAGATTGTATTTATAGATATAGATACACACGGTTCTATATAATGTGTGTGTAAAAATAATAATTAAAGAAGTCACACATATGAGAGAGAATGTGGGGCACAGAGTCATGAACATGAGAGGGAGGTGGGGAGGGTGAGAAGGAAATGATATAAATACAGTACTCATGTATGAAACTCTCAAACATTGTTGTAAAAAGTAGAGAGTGGCTTTGGAAAGGCAACAGAATACTTTTGGATAGAGTCTGTGAAATTAAAAGAATTTTCTATGTTTACAGAATTATACAAAACATATTGTCAGGGTGTTTCTGAGATGATCAAATCTGGGGATATAGGTTTTATTTTTATGAAAGAAACCAAAACAGCACCTAAAAATTAATACTTTGGCTTTATTCCACTTTCTACTACCACCCTAAAGCAACAGGCCAGAGAGAAAACTGCCCACTATCGTTGAGATTCATTCTGTGGTTTTCTAGAGGGAGACTTACAATCTCTAAGACTCATAAAGCTATAGACAGCAAAAATGCAGAATTGTATTTCTGGAATTTTAAAACCACAATATTTTCGTTGTTTCAGAGAAATGTTTAAATTTGGATTGTCCAGTGTGGATCCAGTGTGTCACTAACAGCAAACTGCTAATGATGCTCATGTTTGATTTAGTGATGTGGCACTTTTGTTTGATAATATTGTTAGAGTTTCTCTGCAAATTTATTACTTTTGAGTTAACTTAAAAACTTATCCAATATCCTAGTGAACATTGATGGCCTGCTTCAGGAGGGTAACTGTTCTGGGTTTATAGCTTTGAAAACAGGCCCTTCTCTGGGTAGCAATTAACCTTGAACCTGTGTACCTCATTACTTTTTATACCTACAAGAAGGCTGGGCTAACAAAAACATTGCAGAAACTGGCCTCTCAATGGAGATATTTTATAGCTGAATTAAAATATGAATCCTAAAAACTGTTCTATTCAAACTGACCATGACCTGCAGGATGGCTCAGTGGGTCAAAGTGCTTTGCTGTAGACTCATGACTTGAGTTTTATCCCTTGAATCTAACATGCTGGAAAGAGAGAAATGCGTTCTAAAGGCTGTTCTATCATGGGAAATATGTTTTACACACACACACACACACACACACACACACACAGAATTTTAAAAAGAGCCAAGAAGATAAAAAAAAAAACAAAACAAACCCACAGTGTGTATATGAGGGAGAGAACATTTTGTAGTCACTATATATTTCTGACATTTTTAATCTACTATATTGGATCTAATAGATTTGAGTGCCTAGAATGTAAAATTACTAATCTTTAAGTTTAAAAATGTTTAAAGAGTATCTTTAAGAATCTAGGTTTATGAATATGTAAGCAAAATTATTTCTAAGAATCATTAGCAGAAAGCAAAGAAATGGCATTTGGGTCAAAGAATGAACTGACCTGCTTCCTGGAGCCACCTTTTAAGTGTGTAAACACTGGTAGATTACTTAACGACACCAAAATTCTATTCAAATATATTTAGTACTTAACCTCAAGGTTTATTGAGCTGCTATATATGAGACAAATGTGGGTAAATGCATGTTATATAATGAACAACATCCATGCAAATGGCCTTTATTATTATTATCTAAAGCTTAATATAGAGGTGGGTGTCCCTACAACTTGAGACCTATGTTGGAGCTACAAGTTAATTCTGGAGTGCTCAATGATCTAAGCCTTGTGACAGCCCTGTCTATACCCCCCGAAGTGAGCAAGACAAGAAAGGAAGGCTCATTCTACTTATCTTTCCCATGTCATACAAAAAGTCCTTCCACAAACCAGAGATTATGAACATAAGGATGAAAGAATAGAAATTCATCCCTCTGCAAATTAAACCCAAGAATGCTTGGCTTTCCTACGTGAGCTGATGGTTAAAACACGAGAGATTGTCTACGGTGACAAAATGCCATAATGTTAAATTACTGGCAGGTGTTACACCTCAGGAAGTGGAGGCTGATGAGAGAAGAAAACGCCGGTGTTGACACACAGAAATGTTTGAGTAATCATCAAGGAATAGAGAGAAATAAAATATACACGCACACTTAAGGAGGTCTTTAGCATATTAAATTTCACAGAAATGTGCTTAAGCATGTGGCATTGCTTAAGGGCTAGGCTCACCGGGTCAGGCCATCAGGCGGAGCTTTTTGTTTGCATACTGTGTGTGGCAAAGAAGGAGAGAAATATACACTCATTTCTGGAGGAAGACATTGTAGCTTTATTAAAGCAGTTATACATGCTCTTTTAAGTTTTTGTGTGGAAAGAAATATCAGGCACAGTATACATCAAATAAAGGACAAGGTGAGAAAAGGTTTTGTAGAAAGGACATATCAAATGAAGAAACATATACAACGTATCACAGGCTGTTGCTATAGGCGCACTGTTGCACTGGGGGGGGGGATGCTAAGAAGAGACAAAATAAAACTACAGCTGACATTGCATTCTTATGTTATCTTGACAGGAGCGTCAGCAGGACTTAGCTTAACCAAACACTGGCACTCTTCCCAAATGCTAATGAAATATAAGTAGAGAAATTGGAGAATTCTGGACTTAAGTATTCCACTGGCTGAAGCTTTACACATGTAGCTTGTTCTGTACTGAAGCACACACAGACACAGAGTTATCTCCCTGTGTGATCACGTTCCATGAACTGTCAGAGTTAACTGGCGAGTCTTTAAGCCTTTAGATCAAGGTTAGGACTGGAAAGGAAATGAGAAGAGGGAGAGCAGAGACAGGTGGGGAAGGAAAGAAAAGAGAGAGAATGGGAGGAGAGAAGGGAGGAAGAGAGGACAAACAAGCTATGCACAAACAAATCTAGTTCATATAATCTTCAAGTAGTACATGAAGAACTGACCCAAGATTGCAAGGCAATAAAGACTGGGCCTTTAATCAAATTTATTAAGAAATAACATATAATGGAAAAGAAACATGACCAAACGCATTAAGCCCTCTTTTGCAGTTCATTGTGCAAACTGATGGTAGTACCCTTTAATGACTATTGCAGATGAACAACCTGATGACTAAGGGAACTATACAAGTGAAGGACTCAACATAATTAAATTTAAAAAACATAGTTAAGTACTCATTAATAAAGACAATGTATATGTTGGTCACATGACACAGAGAAATCAATTCAGAGCTAAGCCTCAGGGTTCTTCCCCACTGGTTATCCTTCATAGTGCCAGAAGGTGTTATGTAGACATTTTGGTAAAAAAAAAAAAAAAAAGGCAAGCCGGGCGGTGGTGGCGCACGCCTTTAATCCCAGCACTTGGGAGGCAGAGGCAGGCGGATTTCTGAGTTCGAGGTCAGCCTGGTCTACAAAGTGAGTTCCAGGACAGCCAGGGCTACACAGAGAAACCCTGCCTCAAAAAACAAAACAACAACAAAAAGCATCAATATCTTCATCTAGCTATGAATATTGTATGAATATTGCAAGCCACAATAATGTTCTTCAGGCAAGATGTGCTTTCTAGTAAAATAGTGGAATGGGTATTGTGGGGTAACTGGCTGCTTTCTGATTGGATTTGAAGCCTGATGGGCAGGAAGGAACTCATACCTTGTTTTGCAAACCTGGTCAAGAGCCAGTGGCTTGGGATTCAGAGACCCTAAGGGGAAATCTATTGTTGTTTTATAGAATGGTCATTTGTCAAACTGCCTTTCAAATATTCTCGTTTATATGCTTACATTAGTACTGTCCCTGCCTTTATTGGAGAAACATCTTACTTCAGCAGGCAATGGCTCAGGAACCAGGAAGTTACCAAAGTGCTGGGAATAAGTGATGTTTGACTGAAGGCCTGGGGAACATCTGGGAAAACAGGTGGAAAGAATGTATGATCTAGACTATGGGGAGATATTCAGTAGCATTATGACTTCTGCTCTCAATAGTGCCACTCACGCATAAACTCATTGTGGCTGTGTTTACACACAACCCACACAAGATCACACATACTAACATTTCATCATGTATGGGGAGGAGTGTCCATGGAGACCCACCTCTTCCTAATGGACTACTGACAGACAATGATTGTTGGGGGAAGGACAGCATTTTCTTCAATGTTGCCCTTGTTGCAGGAAACAGCCTCCCGCCCATGCACAGGCAAAAATCTTTAACTAAACTCAGTGAGTTGCACAAGAAAAAAAGACATGGAAGTGGGAGGGGAGATTATTGGACACCAGTGGGAGAGGAAGGAAGATGGGAAGGGAATGGGGTATAAAATTTATTATGTAAACATATGAATCTGTCAAACAATAGTAGGAGTTTCCCACATGACAAGTAGAATACATTACTGAAGAGGCCATCTTGGCTATAATGTTGTATTGTATGTAGGTTATTTTCATATAAACTGATGTGGTTTGAATGCCTCTGATAGTTGTGAGCCACTTATATTCTTCATCATAACATAAAGATACCTGTTTTCAGAAATATATCTTAAGTATATATCCAATAACATTGTGGTCTGTTTTGTTAAAGATTTCCCTATTTATAAGTCTATCTGGTATATCATATTTACTTTATTTCTTGAAAAACATGTTATAAAGATAGATGATCTTTTGGAGCATTCCTGCTAAAAAGACCTCAGGTCTGGAAGTGGGGAAAAGGAGAAGAATTCTTATTATTACATTCTTCTAACTGTGGTCCAGTGAAGCTAACACTAAGTGACTCCTAGTGTGTAGAGAAATCACTTCACAAGGATGGCTGATGAGTTGACACTGATCTCTCAACTTAGGTGTTTTCCACAAAACATATATTAAAGTATATAATATAGTTTGATCATGTGTCCCCCTTCCTCGTTTTCCTCTTTTACCGCTTCCTGGGTTCTTAGCCTCTCAACCTGGAGTCCTAAGGTCTCTAGCAGTTCTCACACTTGTGGTCAGCATGGTATGACATTCTGCAGCAGCACCATCACTCTGCCAGTCTCTCAAAGGCCTAACTATGTGTGGCTCATACCTTAATGTGAGGGCATTGAGGCAGTTGCTGCTGCTTCTGAAGTATCTCTCCAGTATGCATCTTTTCTTTCCATCTGCTCCACTCTTACTCCCCTCACTGTCCTAGGTCAGCTTTTATTATTCTTTTAACAATTTATTTATCCTGTGACAATTTCATACATGTATATATTTTGATCCTATTTAGGCTTACTCCCATTCCTCTCTGTTATCTCCCTCCCTAGGGTTTTAACCTCTATGGCATGGAGTCCTAAAATTTCTGGCTGGTTTTCATATTCTTTGCAATTCTACCCATGAGTCTACTTGCAATAGCTTTATATCCCCAGGAATAAATTAGGAGGTGCTAGGTTTGTGTGCAGCATCTTAATCAGAAGGTGCTCACAGGAGTATGTCAATGCAGTGAAGGAGGCAGCATAGCAGATAAAGTTGTAGACCTGTGCTATAGCTGCAACGGAGACTTCCAGACTCAATCAGAAATTCTGAAGTGCTGGTCTTCAGTGATGTCCACAATTGAGACAATAGGACTGGGCCCATGTAGTTACACTCAGATTAAAACTATATGTGGATGTCCCTGGGGCCTGAAAAAAGGGGAGTAACTTTGTGCAAGTATCTCCCTTCATTGGAGCATGAGCTTGAGAAGAGAGACACAGTTGTGCTTCTTTATAGGAAACACTTGTGGCTATCGAAGCATGTATGTGTGTATGTGCATGTGTGTGTAAAATTATATATATATATATATATATATATATATATATATATATATATATATGTTATGAAGAAGGTTTAAGAAGTCACCTCTTAGAACCCTTAGATCCTGTTGCTTCATGTAAGGTGTTTATACCATCTGGAAAAATTCATAGGATTTTGATTGTCTTTTTCTTTCTGGAAAATTACAGGAGGAAGGTATAAAGTATCTTGTATAGTTTTTGCCCCTATAACAGGTATGAAAGTATTGTATAAGAAAAAATTTCCTGGGGATACACAATATACATTTACCCATCACAGATGACAGAGAATATATGGGTACCGTGAAAGTTTGACTTGATGAACCAATGAGGAACCAATGTATTGAGGTTAATTACAGGAGTGTGGATGAGGGGTTATTTACATGTGCAGAAACGACTCAAAGACTACTGCATCATCAAAGCCCATGCCAGTTGGAAACCTGGAGCACACTGCACAACTTGCACCCATCTCAGCAGCCTGGAGAGTGTCCATCCCAAATGACTCAGTTGGTCCAAACCTCTTCTAGGCAGCTCTGCTTGTTTCTGCTTCTTTCAGCCAATTTCAGTTGGGACATCACTGAAATATAATAACACTGGCCTTTGACTTTTTTGTGTTAATAAGATTACTGAGTCAATTATGTGGTTTTTATGTAATGCATTTTGCTTGTAGGTAATGATGGAAAAGAAAATACTGGAAAAGTGTGCAGTGGCTTAGCAGAGTTTTGTATAGATGAATCGGTCTGTTTGAGACACTATTTCCTCCACAGAATAGCCGGATTGGCTTTGGTCAGCAGAGATGTTATTTTTAGAAAACGAAATTAGCCTAACAGCTGTGGCCTGCCCTGCTGGGGCATCCCCCTTCCCAGTGTGCCCGTTATCTCAGGGCCCCATATGCTTCCAAGGCTAGCGTCTCCTTCCAGTACATAATCTCCTGGTGTCAAGGGGCTTAACTGTAATACCTTGAGGGTTATGAAAGCAAAAGGAGAGATTTAAAGGATTGAGATCAGGGGAAATTGGGAAAGAGGAATATAAGATGGAAGTGAAGGTTGACTATAGTCAAGTTATATGACTATATACTCATCCCAAATTAATTTTTGTATGATTAACATATAACAATAAAATGGAGGATGAACTTTAAATTGACCTGAATAACACACCATTACTCATGGAACATACTGTGGATCAGTGACTTTATTTACATTATCTCAACTGATCCTTATATCAAGTATACAGAATATATATTAATGCCACAATTTACTGAAGGTCATATACCATTATACCAGTTCTAAAAGCTACTTGGCTAGTAAACAAAGTCTGCAGTGGAAACCAAGTCAGCTCAAATAACCCTAAATATTCATGTGCTATTATTATCTTTTCATTTTATCACAGAAGAACATAATAGCAGACTCAGAATAGTTTCTCAAGGAAGAATGCATGACACACCTGCTTTCTCCCTAGCCACACTCTCAAACATGGGACCTGTGGCTGTAATCCCACCATGCAGCTAATTCTATAAAATCCCATCCAATATGAAGAATGCATATGCCAAAGTGTTTAAAGAGAAAACACTATTCCTAGAAATACTCTTGAAGAATTGCATTAGATCTTTCAGTGACCAGATCACATTGATTGTTAAGATTATATTCAAATATTACTAAATTTGAAGACATAAAGACACAAGAGAGTTCCTCATTTGGGAGTTTATAAACTAGTGAGAGAGGAACTTAAACAATCAAAACTCATATAATAAAAGAAATGATAGAATCCAGCACATTCCAGTCTCCTTGGGGTTGAAATGATTGCGTTTAGGTCATTAAGATTTTCGGGAAGTAGCCCTTTAGCTTGGCTAAGTATGGGGAGATAGGAGAAGCACATGTATAGAGAATAGTACCCACAGATGATGGTCAACACTACTCGTGGAACATACTATGGGCCAAAGATTTTGTATACATGACTTCAACTGATCCTTATATTAAGTACATAGAGTGTATATCAATTCTACAACTTACTGAAGGTCATATGCCTTTATTGCTGTTCTAGAAGCTACTCAGCTAAAATACATTCAGAATCTGCACTGGAAACCAAGCCAACACAGGTCATCCTAAACTCTCGTATATGCTTGCAGCTATATTACATATTGAAAGTGCACTGTTAAGGTTTTATACAGTTCATGAAAACCCCCCAATACTGATAAATTTAACTTTCATTTTATATTGCATTTGGTCCTCAGTCTGAAAAGCATGATCCACATTAGCTATTGTTATACACATTTTGTTAATAGATGTCCATGTTACCAGTATGATAGATGACTTTGACAAAGCGAGAAAAAAAATGAAATTTCAAAGAAATGATATATTTATCTTGCCTTACAAATTTTGATGACTTTTTTCAAGTTTTTATTATAGTAAATTATATAGAGCATAATTCATCTTAATCATTAACCATTTTTAGGTGTACAGCTCAGGAGAGTTGGTGTATTTATAGCATCATGTAACTATGGTATCATTTGACTTTGTACTTATTGAACAGTAAATCACCATCCTTTTTATTAAGGCAGAGCCTCACACTGTAGCTCATCCAAGTTTCAAATTTGTAGTACTCTTCCTGGCTCAGACTACAGATATTACTGGTTTGAGTCATTATACCTATCTTCTTGGAATCAATTTGAATAAAAAGCTATTTCAATACACACATACAAATGTTATAGTCTAAAGATGACATAGTCAAATAATATAAAAATATCAAAAACTTTAAACTCTACCCAATGGATATTCCTCTTTCCTTTCTGTATGTTCTTTCAAGATTCAAGTCAAACACAAATTGCTGTAGTTGGTGTGTGTGTGTGTGTGTGTGTGTGTGTCTGTCTGTCTGTCTGTCTGTCTGTCTGTCTGTGTGTGTTGGCTATCAATACACTGCTAAATAGAGCTGAAGAAATGCCCCAGGGAACTGTTCCCTCACTTTGCTGAGGTCCTTTGACAAGAGACTCAGATAAGTATGAGATCCTCAGAAAAGCCAATAACCATAGGCTGTGCTTTGGGGAAAAAAAGCCTCCAGGACTGATGGCCTCCCATAGGCACTACCAGCTCTAATCAAAGATTCATCAGCTCACTTGGAGGCAGGTGACTGCTTCATCCTGTCGGTGTCTCTGGAGTCATCTTGCTCAGAGGCATACTTATTAAATCAAAATGAATTAAACACAGACTAGGAACCATAAATATGGCTGCATTAGAAAAGCATGGCTAACTTTCTCCCACTTACTTTGCCATGGCTTCCATAGTAACGGGACTCATAACCCAAGAATCGTTTATTAGTTCTTAAGAACACACAGGGAGGGAAACATCACATTTACTTCCAAGTCTTCAATGTAGAGGGCTATCAAGGAGAAAGTGATTGTGATCTATTTAAATAGGTAGACCAAGAAGCAGGAAGAAGGAATGGGGCAATAAGAGACACGAGTCTATTTCTTCATTGTTCCCATCATATCTTGGCACATATGATGAAGAAGCCAGGCTAAGGGGCTGAGCCGCACAGCCAGATTTTGGAGCCTTCTCTAAGCACATTCAAATATGCTCCTTTAACTGGTTAGTTGTGTTTTTAATCTGGTATAAGGCAAGGATGTTTTGAATCTGTGTTTGCATTCAATATGCTTGGAAGGACATTAAAATGAAGTGAACAAAAACCATGCATGAGACTCTTCCAGGAACTATAGTCATTAAGGGATATACCAACTACAGTTAAAACAACAAAGGACAGAAACCTCAGCTGATCATTACTGAAACCCACCCTCTCTTCCATGGAATGTTAGTTTTTTTTACGTGTGTCATCTAGATTATATCTGAAGACTATGAATACATAAGAGTTGATGGTGTTATTCTAGGGTGGCTGGCTAAGGAGATGAATGAATCTGGGCAGCAGGTACAGAGGACAGGAAGTTACTACTGATGTGATGGACCTAGAGTCTCCATGTTCATGAACTATCTATCTATCTATCTATCTATCTATCTATCTATCTATCTATCTATCTATCCATCTATCTATCTATCATCTATCTACATGTAGAGCTGATATTTCAGGCTCTGGTTCTACAGCTTCTATGTCACCCTTGGTCTTCCACACACCATAGGTCCATACTAAGCTCCCTGCAGAGGTTTCTTTGGCTATGCATTGGATGGTACCTCTCAAGCCATTAGGAATCTTAGTATAACCTCTGAGGCTTGATCAAATGTACAGGATGTAGCACTTGGGCAGGCATCTGAGGTTCAGCCAGTTCTTCTTGAAAGTCCATCTCTTTGAAAATACAGACTTTAATCCTCGTCAGAGAAGCTTCTCACAGTAGATGGGAATTAACACAGAGACTCATATCAGGACAGTGTGTAGAGAGTGAGGTTCTTTGGAATACTCAATCCTCGATGGGATATCTTCATCGAAGCCCTTCCTTCAAACCCCATGGATCTATGCAGAAGAGGAAACAGAAAGATTGTAAGAGCCAGAGGTGGTGGATGTTTCCATGAAAACTGTCTTCCACACATAAAAGGCCAATGCACATATGAATTTGCAGATACTGTGGCGGACCCCATAAGACTTGTGCAAGTTCCAGCTAGATGGTCTCATCACTGTGAAGAGGAAGTGGATACAGGGTCCCACTTCTAACCAATAATACATTTGCAATTGATACCAATTGATAAACAGAAAATCAGTTTTCTCCAATGGAATGCTATTGGGTGTATCAACCACAGTCCAGGGTAGACCTCATGCCCAGGAATAGTTGGATAACACAAAATAGGTTCCATGTTTTATGTGTGTGTGTGTGTGTGTGTGTGTGTGTGTGAGAGAGAGAGAGAGAGAGAGAGAGAGAGAGAGAGAGAGAGAGAGAGAGAGAGAGCTTTTTGTTTAATTATCCTTTTAACTCAAAAATGATCTGGAAACCTATACTATAAGTAGTATCAACTATTAAAATTGTTTTTAAAAAATTCTAGCCGGTAGTGGTGGTGTATGCTGGTAGGATTTACTGAAGGAGGCAGAGGCAGGAGGATCACGAGTTTGAGGTCAGCCTGGGTTACATATTTTGGCCAGGTGTGGTGGCGCACGCCTTTAACCCCAGCACTTGGGAGGCAAAGGCAGGCTAATTTCTGAGTTCAAAGACAGTCTGGACTACAGAGTGAGTTCAAGGACAGCCAGGGCTATGCAGAGAAACCCTGTCTCGAAAAATCAAAAAAGAAATTCTATTGGTCAATGTTTTACTTGATATGTATGGTTTATGTGCTTGTACAAGACTGTTCAGTCTGAGCAGGACAGGCAAGATTTGGCCCATTTATTTTCATGTCCTTAGTTTCTAAGGAGAATGGGGGTGAGCAATTGTGGAACAATAGAATCAGTTCAGTAACATTATCAAAGAGAACAATAGGAATTGAACTAAGTCTATCACAAACCATAGAATCACTGGAATTATATCCAGTGACAGGACCACATTCCTTTCAAAATACTAGGATGCTGGCCTTACTAGTCTTGTAAGATCCCCAAGAAGCAGCTTAGACATCACTGGTGTGGCCACGATGTTTTTCTTTTCAGTAGTTGTGAACTGGCTGACTTTAATTCTCTGGGGAAAAAAAAAAAAACAGATGCCCCCCCTTTTTTTTAAACAGGTACTACATCTTACTCATCTTATTTCAGCATGTAGATTTTTTTCCTTGATGAGGCAGAAGTCAAGGAAAACAGAAATTAATCTCCATTTTCTCTTTTATCTACTGATAGTACTGAAAATGATTACTATTAGTAACCCATAACTAACTTAATAAATTCTAAAAGTGATCACATAGTTGCCCTATAGGAACATTCTGGGTAAAAGTTGAACCTAAACCAAAAAAGGACAGATGGTTTCAGTCATTTATTCAACAATACATTGATCATCTGTTACACGTCAAGAGGCACATGAGGTATTGTAGACACAGAATTACATTTCTGACCTGGAAGACCTCAAGACTAACTGGAAGGGAGGGAGCGGACTGGGGGGCTGGGGAAGTGAGGTGATTCGTTAGGCGGCAAGGAACAGTCAAGAAGATGGTGGTCATTAAGAGCCAAAATTTTAAATGTATTTACTGTCATTCTTTGAAGGTACTGCTTAGCAAATCCAAGTGTACTATCTATATGGGACATATCTTGATTTTAGCAGAACTCTAGAGTCTCTCATCACCTAGCGAGGCCTGCCAGTAACATATTCCAGTCAGAAAATGAGCACCGAAGACCTAAAACATCGACAGGAAGTGGTGTGTGTCGCGTGCTGTAGGACCTTGGCCTTGATACTAGGTTTGATACTACCCTCCTCTGTAAAGCCACTGGTGAGGTAGCCTGTGCACTCAGTAGGTCTGGAAACACAAGAAGGAAGAGAAAGTGCCAGGAAGGATGCTGGGGACAGACAGCAAAGCTCCCACACTGTGGAATGGCAGCCTTAGAGCAGATGGAAGACCAGACAGCTCCAGTATTGCTTATGGGAAATGCTTGAGACAGGAATCATTTCATGTTATTTCTTTATATTTTTGTGTGTTTGCATATACCTACCAATATTTATTCAGAGATGGGACCCGAGTCCAAACACGAAATTCACTCATGTTTCTTGAAGACCATATACATGTACTTCAAGGCAAATTTATATATTA
Organism: Mus pahari; assembly: GCF_900095145.1. Lineage (NCBI taxonomy): Eukaryota > Metazoa > Chordata > Mammalia > Rodentia > Muridae > Mus > Mus pahari. Next base: position 46,796,803 of record NC_034599.1, on the reverse strand, counting down.
TTTTTGGTATGCATCTGTTTTAACTGCAACTTAAATGATTTCCAGCGTGGCAGTTTCTGTTTGTAGTGCTAGTGTAGTGTAGTGTAGAAATACTCAACCTAAAACCATTACATTAGAAATGTTTTGGATTGCACAGTGTGGATGGAGAAAACTGTGCAAATCCAGAAGCTATAGTTGACCATCAGCTTAGTGGAACACAGTCTTTCCCTGTAACAAAAGATGCAACATGAATGTAAGTATGCTGGTGCCCATCACTAAGTTAGCAAATATAAGAATGATATGAAGATTATTTCTTTAGTGTATCTCCCATCAAATGTGAAATTCTTGAATGCGGGGTTATTTTATGTTTGTTTTGTTTGTGTGTATTCTCAGGGTTAACTTAGTTCTTGGAATAAAGGGTTCAGTAACTACAGGAAGGAAGATAAAAGGGAAAGGTAAGATGGGTATAAGTCTTCCCCTAATGGCCATGTGATTAATGGTTATTATTAAAGAGATGGTAGAAGAAAAATTGAGGTGACAAAATTTGCATCACGAAAGAGTCTTAATGAGAAGGAAATGGGAAAAAATTACTTAGTATAATGAGATTCTGGAACATGAGCCATTTTCCTTTTCTAAGCCCCTTTCCAAAAATAGCCAGTAATTAAGAGTATGGAATCCTACAACTTGGGCTCAGAGGCCGGCAGAAGTGTTCCATAGCTGCCCGACTTTATGTATCTCTCTCTCTCTCTCTGGGTAACAGTCTATGGCACAGTGTAACAAAAGTGCCTGCAGCATGGAGCAGATCGGCTAAAGACATATGGCTTTGAAACAGTCTTCTGTGGTACCCTCCACAGAGAAAGAACTACTGAAGCCTTTGCTCTCACAGCGTCTGACTCCTGTGACTGACAGATTGGATTCCTCAGCTTGCAGTGCAAATTCCTTAACAATATAGACTTCTAGTAAAGAACCAAGTGCTATTTTGTTGTTGTTGTTGGTGCTGCTGCTGTTTTTTTTTTTTTTTGTTGTTGTTGTTGATTCCCACCCCCACCACACTCCTCCCCCCTCCCCCACTTAAAAGAACTAGAAACTTGGCAGTGCTTACTTTACTGTGAGCAGGCTGTCATTTTTGGAGTAATTCTGGCCACAAAAGCAATGGCCACAGCAGATAAAGAAGCAACACAGGGTTGCCCTGTCACAAACATCTAAGCCCAGAAACATCCAAAACAACGTAGTTTAGATCATCCTCTCATGGGCTTGAGAGCATAAATGGCTCGGGGCAGGCAAGCATCCAACTGATGAATGGTTAAGGAACCCTGGGGATGGAAGGATGGCTATGACATTCTGGGCAGAGTTGGTGCCTCAAGGATCGAGGGTCAAGTTTACAAATTTCTTAAATTAAAAAAGATGAAAAAAGAAGCCACTAAGGCCACTCACTGGTTTTATTCTTACAATCACTTACCTCAGGTTTTTTATTTTTAAATTTATAATAGCTACATCCATTATTTCATCTATAAAAATAAAGACCAAATGTCCTTATTTAAATTTCACAGCGTAAACACAAGTATTGAATGGAAGACACCAGTTCAATGCCATTGTTAGTCTTTCTTCTCTGATGAGGGCATTAGTCTTTATTAGAGGTAAGGAAACATGATTTGGGAGGGTTCATAAGTAGAGAAACTGACAGATTTACTTTTTTTTTTTTTTTTCCTCTGCCAATGTAACATTTTATTTATTTTTTTTATTATTATTTTCTTTATTTACATTTCAAATGCTATCCCGAAAGTTTCCCATACCCCTCCCCCCA
>NC_034599.1:46779031-46794705 GCF_900095145.1 Mus pahari | reverse complement strand
TTAGTATCTAGGTTTGGTGGCTGATGATGGGATGGACTCCCGAATGGGGTACTCTCTGGATAGTCCATCCTTTCATCTTAGCTCTAAATTTTGACAGATTTACTTAAAGGACCCTCTCAGCTAAATACAAGAGTAGTGGCAGCAGAAACATGGCCCAAAAGGATTGGGCTGCATGACCTCACTCGGAGCAGACAGTAGGAAATATTCTTCTAGACCCATGGAGTTGCTTCGGCCCCAGAAATAACTCTGGAATTCACTCTAGATCCCACTTACCTATGCTGCCCAGTCACGCCTATTGTGTAATATACAGCCACACCCAGCAGCAATTTCATTCAATTGTACCCAATTCAGCCTAGTGGAACTGAACTCAGTTAAGCGACGTTTCTTGAGCTTCTTGTACAAGTATATACTAATCTGTGGTTCTGGGTTCTGCCTTTCCTCTTGGGGTGTCTGGGTGCTGCTAGTACACCGGTTTGGAGAGGATGGGGTGAAGTCTGGAAAGGGTGGGGTGCCCAGTCTGCCTCTTCCCGCTGAGGCATCAGATTCACTGTACACCAGGCTGAGAGGAGTGAAGTAGGGTTCGGAATGAATGTTTGGGTTATGGATCTTCCAATTCCTCCCTCTCAGGGTGTTCGAATACTGCTGCACACCTGGCTGGAAGGATGAAGCAGAGTCTAGTATGGGCAGGATCCTGGTCAGGCTGGGAGCAAGTGTGTGTGTGTGTGTGTGTGTGTGTGTGTGTGTGTGTGTATGGGGGGCGACTTTCTCCAAGAATCTAAAGGTTATAGCTCTTTTAGGTGAATGCCTTTTCTAATGTTCTTCAATGAAACCACTTTCTGAGATGAGAGAGGGTATATTTGTATATATAGCTTTTGTATATTTCTTTATTTGGGGGTGGGCTTGAACACATATATACTTTATTTGAGGTAAACCAACGTGGTGAGAATATCCAGGGTGGGCAAATGTCATTGGCTAAAGGCTAAGGCTACTAAGATGCCTCATTTGCATGGGAAAGAATTCCAAGTGCTGGGCCAAGTAACTGATTACCAGTGAGCACCTGGTTGGGGGTCACTGGGTTAGGACCTTTGAGGCAGGCATGGCAACAGAGAGGGAGTTAGCCCCACTCCTGCCAGTTTCAGGATGAGATGCTAATCTCAATCTTTTAGATTCCCTGGCTTTGGATGTGCTCCACCTCCCCAGCTCCATGCTAGTTTCTCTTATGTCACAGTCTGTATGCCCCACATTAATCTATATAAATGAGAAATGCTCAGGGTGTGTGTGTGTGTGTGTGTGTGTGTGTGTGTGTGTGTACAAATTAAAGTAGCACTCCTGACTTCAAAGAACTCACAGTCTAGTGAGATAGACTTAAATTAATGATAACAGCCTGATTGTAGGATTCTCAAACGTGACAAAAAATAAATGGATAAAGAGTGTGTAGAAGAAGGAGCAGTTGTTTTCTGGTAGAGACAACCGGTTCCCTTTGACATGTTATCTCTTTTAATTCTGGGAAGTCAGGGTGGAAACTGACTTAGGTTAGCAAGCTTGGTTCTCAAGTTAGGGTTTCAGAAACGGAAACACCGGTCCACCACCTCTAAACTGATAGTCTCGATCTTAGATTGCAGATCTGAAAACTACCACTATAGAGCCCCTAATACCTTACACATATCATGAAAACACAGATTCTGTGTTCAGTTGGGCCTGGGCATGCTCGGATGCTTCCATGATAGCTACTGGTCTACACCAGGAGTGCCATACAGCTAGATCACAATAAAAACCATGCTGAGAAAACGTGAACCAAGCCCAGCATCTAGTCCCCGCTTTCACATGGCCCTTCTGCATGTGGACATCCCCAGGGATACTTGCGCCAGGGGCGGTGCTCCTTCATACAGAACAAGTGAAGGCTGCTGAACCTAATTCTGCACTCTTATTTACAACACTCGCCTTAGGCAGCCAGCGCTTCCGAGTGATGCCCAGGCAAACTGCCAACTGCTTTTGCCTCCCATTAATATGTGCTTCTGATTTGGTTGCCATAGTTACAGGAAACTCCAAATCTGGCTCCCCCCCCCCTAAATCAAGGTCCAGTATTTTATTTGGAATGCTGCAGTCAGACCCAACATTTCAAACTTGTTCCATGCAAGCTAGGCTCTGTATTCCTATGCCTTAGAATCTTCGAGGGGAGCAGGCTGAGTCAGGGAGACCCATTTAAAAAATGGTGTACTTTTTAAAAAAATATAATTAAACAAAATGTTACCTCTCAATATTAAAACAGGATATTTTCACCTAATGGGGACTTAGGGCCTGCTTTGAGAGGAGCTGTTGTCTTCCAGTGGTGAGAAGCATCACAATTCCTCAGAGAGAAATTTTGTTTTCTTTTCATTTTTTTTTTCCTTCAAAGCAATCAGAATTTAGAACCACAGAGAAGGGGGATCCTAAATACTGTGATTGGTCTCAGCTTTATCATTTCTTGTGGCAGAATCACCAGCAGTCCGTGAAATACCTTCTCATTTTAGCAGCATGACCTTTACAACTACCATATTCAGAAAACTGCCCAGGAAATCCTCAGCCCATTCCACTGCTAGGATTTTCTGCTGCCTCCACCTTCAAGTTCTGCCTTTACAAAGGGTACCAGGTGAGATCCTGTGAGCTTTCAAACACACAAGTGGTTCACAGATCTATAACCGACTCCCTGTAGAGGTTTGTGGTTGTATATGCTGTTCATGTGGGCTGTTGGCAACTTGAGTGCACACCTCGTTTTTCCAAACCTGCCCTGGCCGTTGAATTTTTGCCAATTCGTCTAAAGATGTAAGTGGAGAAAGAGAGGTGAGGAATTTGCTCCAAATGATTGGGCCTGGAATCACAATTCTGTGATATCACACACACACACACACACACACATTAGTCTCATCATAAGTGTTGTGACTCAACTATGTTTATGCGGTGTTTTCATTTAAATCTTTCTGAGGCAACTGCATTGAATGACTTTGAGTATTTCAAATAGGAACCCTATTCAGTCCCACTAAAGCCCAGGCAGCAGGAGGCTCTGGCAGTCCCCCAGAGCAAATAATGACTGGGTATTTCAATATTCATTCGGAGGATTGCCTGTTCCCTTGGGCAATCGAGCCCATGTTCTTCTGGAAATCAAACAGCAATCGAATCTAGTTAGAGCTGGTCTAAGTTAAGACATCTCAGGAAATATTGGCTTTTTTCCCCCTTACAAGCATGAATCTGACCACACCGCTGTCTGTACCCTAGCCACCAAGGACAAAGAGCTTGTCATAGGCTCCAATGGATCTGCCTGAAGAAAACAAGGGAGGAAGGAGGGGCTCACATTAACTATTTCCCTTCTGGACAGGATGTAAATAGGGCTGAGCTATAAACCAGGAGGGCACCTAATGAAGAAAGGACAGGTTAACAGCTCTTGCTTGGCTGCATGCAGCCTGCTCTTCAGTTGGCACGGGTTTAATTTAGTGCTTGTGTGGGTGGCCAGTGCGAGTTTGCAGAGTAACTTGCCTTAACTGTTTATTTACTCGTCCTTTGGAATTTGGCGGACAGCCTGACAGCCAGTCCCTGGCTAACTGATGAAAGTGGAGAAGAAGGCAAGTTTATTTTAGACAACCTGCTGCCTCTCTTTGCTCTTTCTTTCCACATCTGTAACATCCCCTCCCCCAATGCCCCAAGCTATTTTGCCCCACCTCTTCAATAGGCTCAGGAAAGATTTTGAATAAATCATTGGTTGTAAGATTCAGGACATTATCCCAGTGGAGTGATAATGTCTTTTTTTTTTTTTTATTCAGCCATATTAGAAAATGAGGCATTCCATATGAATAAAATGTCTAGATAAATGAAAACCATAACTCCCAAGTGCCAGTTAAAACCTTGATTGGCTTCCAGAGAGAGGCATTTAGAAATCTGTTCTAGTTATGACTCTCCTCATACACAGAGGTAACAACATAGTAACTGACCAACAATGGGAAATTCTACACACTCTAAAATGCTGCCCTGTGTATCTTCTCTTTGGCCTTTATTACTGTAGAAGGAAGGCGTTAGGTTTCTCTTTGAGGGCTGGGAATTATGGTTTCTAGCAGGCTGTGATGCTGTAGCCTGAGGCTTGGAATTGCCAGTCACTATATTTACAGAAATCCTGTGAGCTCATGAACTGCAACCATTAATAAAAACTAGACTATATTGGGTTGGCTGGTAGAGAGATGGCTGTGAAAGTCTGGTGTTTGTTTCACTGCCTATTTATCTGACCATTTTGGTTTCTTCTATTAGCCTCACTTGTATCTCAGAGTTTCCTTCCTGGTCCTTGCTCTAGTTCCATTTCTGTTGCTGTAATTAGAAAAAAACAAAACAAAGCAAAACAAACAAACAAAAAAAAACAACAACAGAGAAAAAAAAACGCCCTTACAAAAAGCAAATTAAGGGAGAAGTAGGTTCATTTTCATTTACATTACAATCTGAGTTCATTTTCATTTACATTACACATTACAGTCTATCACAGTGGGGAATTTGAGACAGGAGCTATAGACATCTAGTCACTTCACATCTGCACTCAAGAGCAACGAGGAATAAATGCATGCACACACATTTTCTCACTTGTCCTCAGCTTACTCTTTGCACTATTATATGGTTCAGGAATCCTGCCTAGGGGATGCTGCTGCCCATGGTGTACTGGGTCTTCCCACATCAATGAACTGAAACAAGCAAACTCCCCACAGGCATGTCCACAGGTCGACTGAGTGTAGACATGCCCTCATATCTTCCCAAGGGATTCTAGATTATGTGAGAATGTCCAAGTTAACTTTCACAGTTCTCTTAAATCATTTTATTTTTGGTGATTTTTACCCACATCAGATGTGCCAGCGTCTATGTTCATACAAGCAGCTTTCATGGGTGCTGGGAAGGTGGTTAACTAGGTAAGATCACTTGATTGGAGAGTATGAGGACCTGAGTTCAACTATGCAATGCCAATGTAAAATGTCAAGTCATGCAGTGCCAATGTAAAGTGTCAAGTGTGGGCATGCATGCTTGTCATCTCAGGCATTGCAGGAACACGGATAAGGAGGATCTGGGGTCTTTACAGCTACCAGCCTTGCTCCAGGTCCAATGAAAGACCCTGTGTCAAGAATATAGCAGAGAGTGATAAAACAAGACACTTGATGTCTTCTTCTTCACTCTACCAGAGCACACACATGCACACACACACACACACACACACACACACACACATACAAATACACACATACACATACACACGTACACATACAGAGACACACACACAGACATATACACACAAACAGACAAACACACATACATGTACATATACATGAGAGTGTGTTTGTGTTTATATGCTTCTTAAACATATATTTTAAAGGCAGATGGCATGAATGATTACATTACATGGCAAAAGGGTTTTCTGTATGTGGTTAAGTTACAGCTTTTGAAAAGAATAGAGAGGATGGGAGAGAATGAGAGAGAGAGAGAGAGAGAGAGAGAGAGAGAGAGAGAGAGAGAGAGAGAGAGATAAAAGGAATTATGACAACCAAAGCATAACTTCACCACTACTGTGGGGTCACAACCTAAGGAACCTGGAAAAGTCAGGGAAACAGATCCTCTACTAGATTTTAGAAAGTATGAGGCTTTGCTGACATCATGGTGTTAAAACGCAAATTGATTTTGAACTTCTGCTCTATTGAAATAAAGAGAAGAAAACTGTGTTAGGTTTAGTATTTACCTTTGGGCTATTAATTCCAAGCTAGCTAGGCCTATATGGTGAGACCCTTCCTCAGAAAAACAAAAATTTTCAAGTGTCTCTTCTTACATATACCCTCTTACTTGAACATCATAAAAATATCACAAAATCATACTTTATCATTATTGTTGGTAGAATCATTTCAAGTGGAAGAATGGGAAATTTGGTGACCTTAAGAAACTGGCGGAATCCTGTCCCAGTCGCTGCACAGTAAAGTCCTGCTTGGCCTCTCTCAGCACTTTTTGTTTCACTTGAGTTTCCTTCCCACAAAGTGCAGACAGATGTCCTGGCTGTTTCAAGTCCCTGTTTCCTGCCTGCACTTAAAGTCAGTAATTCCACCGCAGATGAGGAAAAGCAGCATCGACTGGCCATCGGATACATCCTAGGTACAGTGCCGGATGCTTCGTATGCTGGGGAGTTCTCTGAGATGGAAGCTCATTCGTCTTTATATACCGTTCCCCACCCCAATACTAAGGAGAAACATTTTTGTGTTTCTCATCCCTACCTGTGCTGACTGGGTCATGGTTTTCAATGTAACCTACATCCTCATGGCTCACACATTCTATCATTAGCTCTGAACACCCTCTGGGACTCCATAGTCACACAGGTGCTCGGCAGGCGTGTCCGCTGGCATCTGAGAGTCAGCCCAGGAACATCTCTGGCTTCCTTTCCCCACAGACTTTCCTCTGGAACACTGTAAGTAATGCCGCTGCTCGCCTGGGTTATTTCTGACGTCTGTCTTCTATACGTCACTATCAGAGAGTTCTACCAATTTTATCTTCAGAACCTACCTGCTACCCCCTACTTCTAGGCACCTCTATCACTGCCTACTAATCTTCCTGGTCACCCTCGCCTCTAAGCTGCCCTAATCCTTCCTGGAATTCCATCGGACCCTTGCTGCATCCAGTTCTTTTTCTATGCCATAGTCAGGGTTGATATTTTGCAAAGAGAAATCACTGGTCTAAATCTACTGCAGAATAAAATCAATTTCTGCCATACCTGTCTTCCTTGATATCTTTCAACGGCAGAGGTAGCCTAGCACCCCCTGGATAGGCCAAACACACTCCAAACCCAAGGGTTCACATTTCCTACCCGCTCTGCTGGGTTGCTCCTCCCTGTAGTCTGCCCCTTCATTTGTCTCCAGTGTGTGCTTTAATATCACCTCTTCAGAGAGACCGCTGAGCATTCAAATTAGGAAGGGGGCTACTCTTTCACTTCCTGCTCTCTGCCACTTAAGCAATCTTATTTTTTTCTCTTCACCAGTATTGATGCCTGCTGTTCTTCATATTTACTGGGGTAGGTTTGCTTTTGTCTGTCTCCTTCAGAAACGCATGTGCTATAGTTTTTGTGTTTTCATTAGATGGATAGTAAGTTCTTAGTAAAGATTTTCTGCATGAATGAATTCCTTATAGCAATATCCGGTCTCTGACAAATCAAGCTCCACATAGGGACTATTCAATAATACTATTGGAACATTGATTAAATTTGTTCTTTGATAATTCATTCATGTATAAAATGTACTCTGATTGATTACTTTTACACACACACACACACACACACACACACACACACAAACACCTACCTCACTCTAAATTCCTTCCCAACCTATTACCCTTTCCTCCCTACACATCCTTTTCTTGCCATTTTTGTGACCTACTAAATAACTGAATTGTTAAATTACGTCAATTGATTGTTTGATTTAAGATGTAAATATTCTTGTTTTACAGCGAGATTATGTACACAGCTGAGCAGAGACTTGATTCCCCCGATCTCTATAACATCAGAGTCTTAGTTACTTCCACTTCCCTCTGCTCTGTCTGGGGTCTTAGTGTAGCTCAGAAAACAGGGAAAAGGTCCCATTTACACATATGTTCATACAGGCGATCTCAGGTTGGTTAGATTTGGCAAATCCCAAGAATCAATTCCTGTCAAAGGCACAGGCAACAGAAGTTCTGCCCTGACCCCAAACAGCTCTCCTAGGAATGCACAGTGAGGGACGCTGGTCAATACACAAACACCTAAAACAGTCCCCAGAGGTGGCTCCTCCCTGCTCTTACTCAACATGGCACCGGAAGTCTTAGCTGGGACAATGAGATAAGAGAGAGGCTACAGCAGGTATACAACTTGGCAATCACCCCTGTAAGCAGATGATACATTATAGAGAGAGAACACTAAATAACTGTTGTAGTAAGTTGACTGTGCAACTGATGAACAAATCCAGTAGGCTTGCTGAATACAAAGCTAGCACTGAAAAATAAGTATCATTTTTAATAAACTCAGAATGAGATTCCTGAAAAAGGAAAAGAAAACGATGGCATTCACTATAATTACAAAATGCCCAGGGATGAGGCGAGCCAGTGTTTTCAAGGTCTTCTATACTGAAAAGCAGGAAACAACAATGCAAGTACTCAAAGGGTTACTATTGATAAAGTGTGCATACTACCTAAGTTATCTATAGGTTCAGCACCATCCCCATCACAATGCCAATGGCATTCTCTATTCTTATGTATTAATTTCTAACTGGCAATATGTAATATGTTTGAGAGAGTTCTATGTGTGGTTTGGCAAAGGTACATGATCCCAATGTTGACTTTACATATAAGCATTATACTGTAAAATGTTAATAAAGTGTTAAAGCTTCTCAAAAATACATGAATCACCTCATTTATTGAGGAAGTTTGAATTAGTGACAATTGAAATCCCCTCTGTGAGTGACTACTGTTGTAGAGATAACACATTCTGGGCTTGATTTCATCAAATGATTAGTTTATCGTAGCCAGTTAGGAGTCTCAGGGGACAGCAATGACATACATACACTAAGTAGGTCGTTTCTAAATTCTTTTTAGGGTTGTTTTATAGATGAGGTGTTATTATGTAGCCCACCAAAGTCATGTTCCTCCTGCCTCAGTGTGAGAACTGGAGTTGCTAACATGAGCCACCATACCAAGCTTGGAGCTCTGCTTTCAGGAATGTAGTTATGAAGCACTGAACAGCTGTATCCATGTAATCGCATTAGAATGCATCATTACATTTGCAAAAAATGTATGTTACTATAAAGTTGATGACATGTTCTGTCATGCTTTTATTCCTCTCAAATAAACCCCACTTTCAAAATATAAATAAGTATGGGTTGTTTTCTAGACTTATATTGATTTTGATCTTCTGGCAGCTCAGTGTTTAGAATCTGGCATTAGCACCTGTGTCTTTCAAGATTATGAACCTAATTGCTTCACAGTTTTCACTTACAGATGGCTTAATTTTCCTTAGATGTTCAACTTCTTCCATCTTAGTTTCCTTTATCTGTTCAGAATGCTTGTGAAGATTATTAATGCGGGGTATATATATGATATATATGTATATATTCTTAGTCAGGGTTACTATTGCTGTGATAAAGCACCATGACCTAAACACTTTGGTAAGGGAAGGTTTATTTGGCTCACACTTCCATATCACTGTTCATCATCAAAGGAAGTCAGGACAGGAACTCAAGCAGGGTAGGAACCTTTAGGCAGGAGCTGATACAGAAGCCATGGAGGAGGTGATACTTACTAGCTTGCTCCTCATGGCTAGTTTAGCCTGCTTTCTTATAGAACCCAGGACCACCAGCCTAGGGATGGCACTGTCCACAGTGGGCTTGGTCCTCCTCCATCAACCACTAATGAAGAAAATGCCCTATAGGCTTGCTTGCAGCATGGTCTTACGGAGACAGTTTCTCAATTGAGGACTCTTCCTTTCTGATGACCAGCTTATGTTAAGTTGACATAAAACTATATGACCCAGCACAAGGGAAGGCCTGGGCCAAGTAGTGGGAGTGGGTGGGTAGGGGAGCAGGGGCGGGGGGGGGGTAAAGGGAACTTTCAGGATAGCATTTGTAATGTAAATAAAGAAAATAATAATAAAACAAAACAAAACAAAACAAACTAGCCAGCACATGTACATTTATTGTTAGTCTATTTTATTTATAAGATGACATGGCTTTACCTAGGTGTGAAGATCCATGGGGTAGTTAGAGCAACAGCAAAATGGAGGTTTGATTTTTATATAGTGCTAACTGGCTCCTCTATAGCACACTTAACACTGTGAGGAAGAAAAGAGAAACATGGTGCTTTCACAGGAAACTGACCCCAAATCAAGGGTTCAGATGCAAGTATTTTACTTAAATGATTCCATGAAGCAACAACAGGAGAAAGGAGCAGATATGCAACCAAAGAAAGCTGTGTTTGTAGCCAAATCTTGTAGGAAGGCTCTACAGCACTGTACAATGCATGCCTTGGAGCTACCTAATGTGTAGCCACCAGAGCTGAGAACATCTCAGTACCAAGTCTCACTGTTCTAACGCTTCTAGTGACATAGCTATCATGCAGCCTCCCGGGAAAACTCTTAAGACACAAAACTAAACCTCTATAATAAAAATAGAGTTAAGAATTTTCTTATAGTGATGAAGAACCCAGGACTCAGATAGCATAGCTATTTTTTGAACTGTATTGTTATTGCAGATTGGCTTATATCTTATGTTCATGATGCTAAGCATTGGATCCCTGTGTCTGAAAGATGATTCTTCAAGGTTTGATGAACATGGTGATAGTTTATACGGAGCAAATAGTTAATGGATAAGGAATCATAGTTTATGTCCAGGGTGTAGCCATATCTGAGTCTCCTGAAATTATTTACACACAAGTATACTTATAATGCACCACATGGCATAGATGGGAAATTGGACACAAGGACATGATTTTAAAAGGCACAAAGGAAGATTTGACACCTTTGATCTGGAATATATAAATTTACAGAAAACTTTCAGTAATGAGAAAAGATCCCAGGATCAACAATGCCTGGAAATCAGAAGAAAATTCCTTCATATTTAGTCAGAGGCATTTATAATGGGGGACTTTAAGACTGATTATATGTGGCTTAATTGTTCTTGATGTGTTTTTATAGAACTCTTGCCACCTTCCAGAATTTTCATGGAAACTTGATGGGAAAAAAAACCACCCTGTGAACTTTTTCTTTTCTTATTGCAGTAAGAAAATAAATAAAGATGAAACTGTGTATATATCTGAAGTCTAGATAAGAGTTCCTCTGTGGCTCTCACTAATATAGAAAAAATCTATTTAAATTCTTTCACTTCCCCCTTCCTTTCAAAGCCGGTCCAGTTAGCCTTGGCTTCCACCCCTCTTTCGACAGTTATAAAACAAAATGGAATGTTTGCAGCGAAAGAACAAGTCTGAGCAGTGACTCAGAGGAAACAAGCATTTATAAAATACGCTTCCCTGAAGTCTCAGTACAAACATGGCCATGGCTCTGTTCCAGGTTGGACAGGGGAAAGCGCTCACTGGCTCACTGGGGTGGCCCCTTGGCAAACTGGTCTTACAGGGGCCTTACCAGAGACAAGACCTGGGCTGCAAGTGGCCTTGAGACATGAGCATTCCATGGTGATCTTTCATCTCTAAGAGTCAAAACAACAATGGCTGTAATGAAAACAGACAAAGAAAAGGGGGTTCTGCTGGAACGGAACATTCTCCAGGCTGAAACGTTTGTAATGGCAGATACCTTTGCAGCTATGCCTTTGCCCTAGGATCAAGGTTGCGGGTATCTCTCTAGACTACAATGTATTACAAGGACGTTTGGCTTTAGCTCTGGAGTCAGTGGGATTTAGTTTTGAATCCTGATTTGCTACTTTGTATTTTCACTTTACTAGTGTTTAGGAAGGACTGAGTTTTGCAGCTGGCATGGCTCTTACCAAGTGCCGAGGGTAAGCGTGAGCTGGACAGACAGGGCCTCTCTTCTTCTGTGATCATTTTCTAAATGAAAGGAGAAAAAAAATATACCCTAAAACACAACCAGAGAGAGGAACTGAGAGTGATGGTGACATTGTTATAGGAACAAATTAGGGCACTGTGCTGGATGGCCAGAGAAAGCTTTCATAGATGGCAAGGGGGTGGTGCCCTCTGTGAAATTCCATTTGAGATCTGAATGACAAGCCAGCCAACCAGGTAAGACCAGGCCTGGCATAGGCTTGTTCATGAGCAAGAACAAAGTGGGCAAGAACATTGGGGGGTGCGTGTGGGGGAATTGGGAAGTATAGAGGGTAAGATGGCAGCCATCCATGAGACGCTGTCCATAGAGAAGCCAGTTTATGTCTACCCTTGAAACTAAGTGTTGTGATCATTAAAATATATAACAATCCTGAGTCCAGACTTTTAGGTTTCTGCCAGCTTCTGTCTTGGTTTCTCTGTAGCCCAGACCAAACGTCCTTGTAATACACTGTAGTCTAAAGAGATAAGGGTCACCTTGGACCTTGCGCAAAGGCTATGCTATGAAGAAGACAGACAAATGTATTTGCCATTAAGGGAGTTTCTGGTTTTGTTTTGTTTTTTTTTTTCTGCATCACAGCTCCTGCATCTAAGGCTCAGATAACTTCACAGAAGAGAGGGTAGAAAGGTTATAAGGACCAGAATCCCAAAAAGTATGCTTTGAAATTGTCACTACTACAAATGGCTATAGCAATGTCAAATAAGACTATAGCAATGGCAAAATCCAAACACATGCTAATGTGGAAGGGATAAATGTCACTTAGATAAGAATTTCTACAGGCAACTAATTTCTGCACTGACTACTGGGAGAGTGAGAAATAGCCTCTTTATTGGTTGTCTAATACAGAGTGGTCAGTCCTGACACTGTATATACAGAGATAACAAAAATGGACTCAGAAGGTTTATTTATGCATGCACACATGTACACAGACATGTATATACTCACATATATGTATGCATGTAACAATAATAATCAAAGGAAAAAAGCCAACAATTTGAGAGGAGGTGCATGGGAGAGTTAGAGGGAGGATATATGGGAGGGGCTGAAAGGAAGAAAGGGAAAGGAGAAAGGGATATAATTATACTTTAGTGAAAAATGTACAATCTTTTAAAGGTGACATTCATGATTTATGTCTTATAAGCACTACTTTCAATCGCTGTGATTGTTACAATGCTGCTGTTATTATTTAAAACCAGAGTATTTCATATGAGACCTGCACTTGAGATATAGTTGATTAAATTCAAATGTGTGCCACTTGAATTGAAATAGCATGGGTTTTTAACTTCTTTCAGGGTTGAGAGAAAATCCAGGGATGCACACATGCAGGTATGTGCTCTACCACTGAGCTTTGTCTGCGGGTCTCTGTGCTTATTTCCAGTCACAGTGTTTTAATGCATGGAGATAGGTGTCACGTTAGTTATACCTTACATATTACTTTATAGAGTAAAATGCTAGTTGAATGATTTTCTTCACTAATCTCTAAATCTCTGAGATGATTTTTGACATGACCTATGCTACTTCAAAGTGTGATTTACAATAATAAATACCAGTTACTATCATAGTAATATAGTAATATTCTACTTAAAAGACAACCAGAGGTTAAGGACCTAGCACGTTGACAGAATATTTTCCTGGCATGTACAGGGCTCTGAATTGGAGCTTTGACACCATAAAGTACCAAATATACTTAAAATAGAAATTATCAGTAATATCTAAGCTTCACATTCCTTAATTTTTATTCTAATCATTTAGAATTTTCACTCATCTATTCTCATAAAGGCCATGTATATGAAGCCTTGAAGGCATATGTAACTTTGTTTACATTCCTCCAGTAGTGGCAATAGATTGTTATCATGGGGAGGAAGACAACATGAGGGCATTGTATGAATTAGTAGTCACTGCTAGTCTTCTTCAGTTAGAACAGAGAAAACCAGCCTCAGAGAAGGATAACAGCAGCCCATTGACTTGAGCTAGCACGGTGCATGTAAAGAGGTCATTCAAGTCAAAAAAAGGGAAGATCAGGGTTAAATTGAATGAAAATAATTGCAACTTTATCAGAAACCAACGTTCACTGGAGAGGAAGCACGGGTATTACAGGGTCCTCAAACCTTATCCATATGGTGGGCTTTCTTAGAGTATATATATAGTCACCTTCCATATTTGTGAGTTATCAATGCACAGACATAAACAAATGCAGACTGGAATTTATATCCACACAACAGCATACTTTCCTCCTTGTCAATATTCCCTAAACAATACACTATAACAACTATTTTCAGTGTCTACATTGTATTAGACACGACAAATGGCTTAGAGGTGGTTTTAAGAGTACACAAGGAACACGAGAAGGAAGAACTTGGAGTTCAAGACCAACTTAAGATACATAGTCATGAAAACCAAGATCTGGGAATGAAGCTTAATGGCAGAGGACTTCCGCCTTGTTCTGCAAGCAGCAGCCCAGAGATGATTCTGCATATTGGTTGTACATCAAGCTATGCTTGAAAATATAAACCTATAGGAATATCAAATGTGCAAAGAACAGTAAGTTATTAATCAGTTTCATTGCCCTTGTAAATCCTCTGAACTAGGCACTAATGGAGTTCTAGGCAGATGCTCTTTTGACCAATGTGGGAGCAGAATAAGATTGTAAGGCCGAGCATGAATGTTCTTTACAGAACTGTCATTGCCATTATTTGGACATCTTGATTAAATCTTCTCCATCCCTGAACAGAATATGATGCTCACATGACAAGCAGGAGCAGGACTCCTAAGAGAACACCATGGTGTTCTCCTGCTGATCACTGGGCAGTAGATAAGCCTGGCAGCAGCCAGCCTCAAGAAGTGACTACATGAAGGAGTTAGCAAGTGAGCTTCTTCCTCCTTGACTTACTCACTGAACTATTTGGAGCTTAAGTTATTGGCAAAATTTTATTGTCCGCCTTGCCCAGGCACCGAACAAGTACTTTTAAACAACAACAACAATAACAACAACTACTACTACAAAATCAGTTTGGAACCGTTTAAAGACTATTCTTTCTAGAACCCAAAGTGTGATTTAAATCTTCCTTTCATTGCTAACCATCTCTAGGACAATTCCACATGCATGTCAAAGTAAGAAGGCAAACATTTCTCAAATGCAATACAGACAAATTGCCTGCAGCTATTTACCATAAAGAAGACAGAATGATCTTAGTTTGTACTTTTACATACATAAGAACATTTTTTTAAACCCCTAGGTCAGAAAACTTCCCTAGAGTAATATTAAATAATTGCTTGACATCTCTTTCCTCAAAAAAATTACTAATATACACACTTTCACACATGGGCTTTATATTCTTTTATACAAAGTTAAACCATAACATAAATGTTAGTGTTTATCATATAAATGGCTCTTCACGACCACAGATCTTCTGAAAAAATTATACCCTGAGATTTAAATCTGAGGTAATAAAAATAACGTTATGCAAATATTGCCATTGGCAGTGTATTTCCCCTGCTGTCTCACAGAGCCAGAGGGTAAAAGAGCACTATATGTGACTGTATTTGATAATTTACATAGAATATCATGGAATATTTTTTCTACAAATGATCTTATTTGGGGGAAGAATTTTCCTACTGTCCACCATATATTCTGGATTTCCCATCAAAATTCGGTCTTTTAATTGATCTGAATGAAGGAAAGAATTGATATCTCTGATAATTTTGAAATATAGTCATGAGGTAAAAATATCAAAACTACCAGAAAGGTATTGCCATAGAATTTAATATATGCAAAGTCAGCATTGGGCTTGTTGCTATGTATCTATGATTTTAAGTTTAAAAAATCTTCATGAAAAAGCGATTGTCTCTAAAACCTCAACTAAAACTCTATTCATCAGCTTTTTTGTTTATTTTGTTGTTTTGTGGTAATCAGATCAAAAACCACAGGTCAGCTTTGGAGAATAAGTCTCCCTCTCCCACTCTCCCTCTCCCTCTCCTTTTTCTTCCCTGCTCTCTGTGTGTGTATGTGTGTGTGTGTGTGTGTGTGTGTGTGTGTGTGTGTGTGTGTGTGTATAGAGAGAGAGAGAAAGAGAGTGGCCACAGCCTCAAATTTGAAAGCCAAAGAAAA
>NC_034599.1:46770120-46778910 GCF_900095145.1 Mus pahari | reverse complement strand
GAGAGAGAGAGAGAGAGAGAGAGAGAGAGAGAGAGAGAGAATATTTTCTTCCCAAATCAAATTACTAATTGCACTACTTTGCAAAACACAAAACATGTGATTTAAGGGAAATGATAACTTATGGACAAATATATTGGCTCCTATATAATAAGTACAGTTCATTAACTTACAGCATTTTTCTGTATAGATTTTTTTCTAATCTAGAACACACACACACACACACACACACACACACACACACACACACACACAAAGCTTCTTTTACACTATTGAGTAATGTCCTAGACTCTCACTAAAGATCCAGTGCAGGCTTAGCATCTTTAAGACATGATCATGGCAAGTGTCCATCTCATGGAACTCAGGGTGAGCAGACTTAAAGGAGACTACTGGTAAACCCACATGGCTACACAAGCAAATGTTAGAGGTCCCTATGATGATGATGATGCAGGGAGTTGTGGTTTTGTTTCTTAAAACCACCTTCACCCTTTCTCCTCTCTTGGATGTCACTATCCTTTAGAAATCCTTCCCTTCCTTAAGAATTAACCCATGCCTGCCAGCTTCTGTAAGAAGTATATGCTTAAAGTAGTTAGAATTGGTCACTCCCAGCCCTGCAATCTTACTTTTTGTCCTGTATTATGGGAGTTAATCACATATAGTTCAATTAAAGTTCATATTTGCACATAAAAAGGGAAAATGTCTTCAGTCCCTGCAGGGTCACACTAGACCTTTTGTCTCTTGTGAAACAACAGTCTCAAGAATACTGGCATCTATTCACTGAACTAGTACTTGATATGCCTATTAAATGGATGATTGCACACGGAGAGCTTGCATCATGGAATCATGGGATTGAATAAAAGCTTCAAGGATATTTGTATTATTTACAAATACAGCCTACCGAGATATTTATAATGCATTACATTTCTTAATTCTGTATAGCAGTTATTATCATCATAACCTTATGTGTTAGTTAGTCAAGGACCAAAGACCCCAGATAGCAAGTAAATCACACACCTGACATATCGTAGCATGTGGATATAGATTATATATGGTGTTCCATAATATTTCATTCTGAGATCATGCCATGCAACACGTACCCATCTCCATTAGCATGAACATTTGGATTATTGGTTTCTACTAAAACCATAAAACTAAAATAGCCATGATCAAGTCTTATACTCCCTTGGTACATGGGAGTAAGAAATTTCATTTTTTTTCCAGCCACAGTGAGTAAAAAATATTTTATTATTTTCCATGACAAGGGGCACACAAATAATATGTATATGCATATAAGTATGCCTATTTACATAGTTTTCCAATTATACTGTATAATCTAAATCCACTTATTAACTGCTGCATTCTTAGTGGCTGGATTAGAGCATATGCTAAGGGCTCAGAAAATACTTGTTGAACAAATGAATGAATGCATGAATGATAAAAATCTTTGTTGCTTGATCTTTCATTAATTAGTTTCTTCACTTTACATGGGGATTGCCTCCCTCTCCTCTCCTCCTGAACCCCCCACCACAGCCCTATTCTCACCCTCCCCTTCTCCTCTGAGAAAGGAGAAACCCCCCTGGGTATCAACCCACCCTGGCACATTAAGTCTCTGCAGGTCTATGCACATATGCTCCCACTGAGGCTAGACAAGGCAGTCAAGTTAGGGGAACAGGATCCACAGGTAGGCAACAGTCAGAGACAGCCCTCACTCCAGTTGCTGGGGGACCTGCATGAAGACAAAGCTGCACATCTGATACATATGTGTCATGGCAGGGGGCTAGTTCTAGCCTATGTATGCTCTTTGGTTGGTGGTTCAGTCTCTGGGAGGCCCCCAAGGGTCCAGGTTAGTTGACTCTTGGTCTTTCTGTGGAACTCCTCTCCTCTCTGTGTCCCTTAATACTTCTCACAACTCTTCCACAAGGCTCTGTGAGCTCCATTTAAGATTTGGCTGTGGATCTCTGCATCTGTTTCTGTCAGCTGCTGGGTGGAGCCTCTCAGAGGACAGTTACGCTAGGCTTCTGTCTACAAGCATAACAGTATCATTAGCAGTGTCAGGGATTGGTTCTTACCCAGGAGATGGGTCTCAATTTAGGCCAGTCATTGGTTGGCCATCCCCTCAGTCTCTGCTCCATCTTTGTTCTTGCACATCTTGTAGGTAGAACACATTTTGGGTCAAAGGCTTTGTGGGTAAGTTGTTGTCCTTATTCCTCAACTAGAAGTCCTGCCTGGTTACAAGAAGTGGTCACTCAGGCTCCATATGCCCAATTGCCAGGGGTCTCAGCTATAGTCACCTTACAAACTCCCTGGAGCCTCCCTCATCCAAGATCTCTGGCATGTCCTAGAGATGCTCCACATCACCTGCAAATTTCCATTCTTGGCCCTCTCTCTCTAGCTATCCCTATACCTGACCCCATCTCCTGTTCATTTCCCTCCCCATCCCCTATCTCATCTAGTTCCCTCCCTCCATCCACCTTCAATTACTATTTTATTTCCCCTTCTGAGTGGAATTTAAACATTCTTCCTTGTGGGGTGAGGTGTGAGGAATAGCCTGGAATGTTTTAGTACAGGAGAAAGCATCCCTAGCTTAGTCACTAAGTTCAACAATTAATAAATGGGACCCCATGAAACTGAAAAGCTTCTGCAAGGCAAAGAATGCTATCAGTAGGACAAAATGACAGCCTACAGACTGGGAAATCATCTTCACCAATCCTATATCTGACAGAGGGCTAATAGCCAAAATAAATAAAGAACTCAAGAAGTTAGACACCAACAAACCAAATAACCCAATTAAGAATGGCTTACAGAACTAAACAGAGAATTCTCAACTGAGGAATTTCTAGTGGCCAAGAAACACTTAAAGAAATGGTCAATGTCCTTAGTCATCAGGGAAATGAAAATCAAAAAGACTCTGAGATTCCACCTTATACTCGTCAGAATGGCTTAGTTCAAAAACTCAAGGGACATCACATGCTTGAGGATGTGAAGCAAGGGGAACCCTACTCCATTGCTGGTGGGAGTGATAACTTGTACAATCACTCTAGAAATAAATTTGGCAGTTTCTCAGAAAAATGGGAATAGTTCTATCTCAAGCCCTCGCTATACCAATCCTGGGCATAGGCCCAAAAGATGCTCCTCCATACCTCAAGGACACTTGCTCAACTGTGTTCATTGCTTGATTTTCAAGTAAACGACCCTGTAAGAATTTCCAATAAGAGAAGGAATCGTGAATATTTAAGAGACACTCAATGAACTACCCAGAGAATTGCATCCTGAACTAAAAATCTGACAGTACCAGGCTGTGAATTTCTATGCAAATCATGTAACCTTTCTAATTCTGAGCAGCAACACTTACAGATGGAACAACAATGATTTATGAGACTATAATCTATGGATTAGCCTAGGATATTTATACAAAGGTTTCTAAATCACGAATTTATACATATGTTACCAGTCATTATCCCTCATAGTAAAATTTCCATACATTTGCAGATATTAAAAATGAGCCTGAAGTAAAATGATTGGTTTTTTTTTTTTATTGGTAGCCTTCGAGGTCAGGCACAGAGCCTAATAATGAAGCAGAGACAAGAGAGAAGGAGAGAGTTCAGGGCTTTGGGCCTGAGCTGGTAGACTTCATATGGTGGGTGTGTGGCATCAAGTTTTTGCTGCAAAATCTGACTATTTTTAACTTTAAGCAAGTATAAAGCATATCTTCTTAAGTAGGGCAACCAAGATAGTGCATTACCCTTCCCAACCAGCCTGCTGCCTCGATGAAATATTCATATTTTATGTCAAAAATAAGAAGTGATATATATATATATATATATATATATATATATGCACTAAGAAGGGATAGAGTCTCAGTGGGCGAGTTCTTTAAAAAGCACTGGATATAAAATAACCATAGCAGAAATATCCATTTATATTGAAGTAAGCTTGTATAGTCTAGATAAATGAGACCTTTTTAGCTTGGATTCACAGACAAGCATAGACTACAAAGCAGAATAATAGAAATGACCCAGGATTTGGAAGTAGCTTTTCTCTGCCTCACCCAGATCTCTGCCTTGGCTGCTATTGTGCCATCTGTGAAATGGGTGACTAACAATATCGTCCTCCTGATGTATGAATTACATTTGGTTATCTGAGTGAAGGCCATGGGTAAACATTAAAGTTTGGTACAGATTTCAGTGTTCTGAGATCCCAGTTATAAGGTGGCCTCACTAGGCTAAAGGGAGACTGACGTTAATGCTAACAGTGAGTAGTAATGACTCTCTCCTTCCTGCTGCTCCACAGTGTCCCCTGCCTTCCTGCCTCTGTTCTGCCCTCAGATCCCAAGCTTGATTGTCCAGCTACCCACTGAAGGTGCCTTGCATCAAAGCTGGGGACAACCCTTGCTTCCTCTGAGTTGTGCATCTCTTCTTTCTGTGTTCTTCTCAGCTGAGGCTCTACCCCTGTCTTTCTGAAGTACTAGATAGTCCTAGCACAGTGGGGGCCAGAGGATTTCTTTCCCTTTATGCTCCCTTGGAGCCTCAACATGGGCTTTGATGTGGACCCTGGATAAAATTTACGTGGCCACAGAAATCCACTGAGAAGACTAAAGGGAAGCAAGATCTCAGAAGGCAATTTTTGCTTCTCTCCAAACTGCGCATAGGTGTTATGACAGTTTTACATAGATTTACATATCCCGCAAACCATCTGGCGAAAGCACAAACCTCTCTCGCTCTTTGGCAAGTTCTGTGCGACAGAGCCTGAGCTCCTCGTCCATAGAAGCCCGTGGAGAGGTATCTGTGGCTTTAATTCTGTCTTATGTCTACTGTGAGAGCTTAAGTACACTATTCTGAAGAAAAGAACAGTGTGTTCTTTAAGAAAAACAGTGTTTAAAAATTTTTAATTGAATATGGAAAACATGCGTTGATTGTTGCCAAGGAAGAAAACCAGGTGGAGGGAGCTTTTTGGCCGACTTTTCCTGGAGGGCCTCCCTATACAATCGTCTTCTTACTGCCTGAGATTTCCATTCCTCTCTGTCCTTTTTTTCATGTTTTCCAGGTCAAATCCCGGAGGAACGGACCTTGTCTGGTCTAACTGGTTATGACTACCCTGTTGAACGAAACACTGCATAAAGTCCCCCAGCCTCCTATCAGCCTGCCCTTGATTCAGATAGCAGTGCTTTGTAGAGAATAGCCTGGCTTATTCTGACTCTCTCCAGCAGAAGGGAAACATGACTGGCAGATCCAGGACACAGAGGTGTCAGAGCCCACTGAACAAGAGGGAGAGAGATTGCATTGGGTAGAATGTCTCGGTCTGAGTCACCCCCTCAAGTCTCACAACCCTCACCTCCTCTGACCTCTTCTCCTAACAACATGGTGCCTGTAGGCAGGCATACGTAACTCTCAGAGTCATTCTCCACTTCTCTCTCTCTAAAATACACATTCAGTTTCTTAAAACTCAAAAAAACCAAAAAAACAAAAAAACAAAAACACCGAGGAAATCATTCTGATCAGGCCATGTGGGTAGGAGAGAAGAAGGCTCTAATAAAAAGATAGCAGCCCAAGGAATTTCCCCTAAGACTGTTAGAACTGGACCACTGAGTGTTATTTCCCACTTTAAAGCCCGAATCTCACCCCTGTACTTAGCAGCTGTGAGACCTTGAAGAGGTGTAATGTCTGTCGACCTCTGCAGTCCCACGAGGGTTAAATGAGGAATGGCCTGCAATGTGTTCAGCTCTGCTGCAGGCACATCACAAGTGCTCCATATATTTTAGCCAATTTTATAGCATCTACACGATTACTTTGCTCATGAATTTCACAAATGTGATTCAATTAACATTTCTTCAGGGCTCACGTTATGTGAGGTTCTTTGCAAGAGCCACATGAGGCATTACCAATGACTTAAGATTTCCCAAAATAAAGTCATTCATAAATTTTAACATCCTCTTGATTATGGTTTCTATCCTTTATCTTTACCAACATATATACATTTATATGTTATGTTGTGTATATATGTATATATATACAGACACATATATTTATACACATACATACACACATATTCTATATATTTACACACATATATATACACACATATAGTCTGTATATTATTACTTATAAATGTAAACTCTTATTGACTTTAGGTACTCTAAGTTATAGAAGATTTTAATAATACATACATGCAAATATGATAGAAGTTTAACTTGAAAATTAATTTCTAAATAATGATAAAATTTTGGGGAAATATACCTAAAGGTCATCATGAAGACAGGATATCCTGCTTAAAAATTACTAGTCTGTGTAGTTCATACACGACATTTCTTCTCAAAACAAATGTACCCTTATTTTTCTTGAATGAAAATTTGGTGCCAGCTCATATCCTTCCGAACTCTCTCTGCTACAAAGAAACTTATCAGTGTGTGCACAGGGCAGAGAGGGGGAGGCAAGGAAGTGCTTTTTCAGTTTCAACTTTCCAAAGGGATTTTGTCAACAACAGTGAGCGTGCTTGAACAGTGTGGTTCCCAGCGGTTTAACTTTTCACCTTCCCTTCACGCCGCCTCTTGATCCATGTTGGTGAACATACACACATCCTTAGTAGGCATGCTTGGTAATGAGCAAGACTCTCATGTAATGCGCCAGTTCTCAGGGGGGTGTTTAGGATGCATTTGTTGACTGACTGAACTACACTGTATGTGTTCCCTGTACAAAGAAGTGTGTGGAAGACAGGCTAGTCCTAAGGTCATTTTATAGTGCACGGCATTCAAATACTACTTAATGGTAACTCACTTTCTACCATAGCCCACTGCCAATTAAATATGTGAACAGAAAGTGGGTAGACTCGGGTAAGAGGGAAGGAAAGGAACTGGGAAGACTCGGGGGAGGGGAAAACGTCGTCAGATATATTACGTAAAAAAATCTATTTTAAGTAAAAGAAAAAGTGTACATAGAATCTTTGTTTTATGCCTAGGAAGCAGGATGCCCAACATATGCAACAAAAGGTTGTATATACACTGTTTAATATATATATATATATATATATATATATATATATATATACACATTTAATTAATATATTTATAATAAATAAATACAATTATAATAAAATAAAATAATATATTTTAAAGTATGTAATATATTCTACATAACTTACTTTAGAACTCTTGGTGTCTCTCACATGTTTCCTTTGCATATCTGTTTGGAACATTATAAATATAATCTTGGAATTCAGGGATATTTAATATTAAACTTTTAATAGTCATGTAACTGAAAAGATAATTCCACTTCCCTGACTGAGGTCTTCTGGTTTACACAACACACCTTTTAAAATTATTTGTAAGGCCAGCATTGACCACACAAAAACTAGATGCTTCAACACATGGTGTGACTGTTCCTTGACTATGTGTCTAGTAGACGGAGACGGAGATTTACTTTTGGCATTAATTTGATGCACATCTTTCAGAGTCCTAATCCTGTATTGTTTCCTCATGTATGAGATTTATGCAAAGGTCATCAATTTTGACAATCTATATGGTTTTATAGGTACTAAAATACTTTGTTGTTTATAAATAAATACATATGTGAAGGAAATCTTGCACAACACATCTTGGAAGTAAATCCTTACCAGCTACCGTGCATTCTGATCATTTGCCCATAGCTATGCTATTGTATTTTTTAAAACAAGAACGCTATTTTGACTTATGATATTGCCTTTATTCGCCATCAATGTATCATAGCTTTTGGCTTTAAAAAAAAAAATGTGTTTTTTTTTTTTTTTTTTTTTTTGGTATCAGAAAGAAACAGACTGTCTTGCTTGAGATCACATACCTAGGAAATGGCAGAGCAAAGACAAAAATCCAGGCAGCCTGATGCCAGAACCTACACCATTAGCAAAGAGCACTCACACATGAATGCAGGGACAAGAACCTGCCTGAAAACAGCTCTACAGCACCCAATCCAAAATCCATGCAATGCACAGCCAGCCTTTCCCCGCATGCCAGCTGGGTGCGAATCCCTGAGTTAGGTGCTGTGAACATGCAAACACAATCATTCCTGCGTATAGCAGGGAAGGATCCACAGCACCATCGCAATGCAGGGGTGAGGTAAAGTGGTGGTTGCCACAGGAACTGGGGCTTGCCAGGGGATAGGAGTGCCTGGTGTTGGCTCCTATTAGGTTAGCAGGAGGAAGCAAGGGACTGGTCAGAAACACTGCTGAGATATTAAGCAGGGAGGGATGAGGAGAACCAGTGTGACCTAGGATGAGAACAAGTCTGTAGAGGCAGACCTGAAGGATAGAGTTGGGAGTGTGGCTGGTTATGCTGAGCTGCCTGCATCTGTCAAGCTGTGTCATATACACAGTGCTATTTATGGACATGAACAGCAGTGAGCATGTTTGTTCTTCATTAATTCATCGACAAGACTTTAGTAAACATTTATTTTGTGTCGTAACTCTTGGGCAGGCTCCGAGATCCTGTCTCATCCCACAGTACATGTTTATGTGGTTTTGGAGGGGAAGATCTTTTAATTTAATAGTCTTTTACAAAGTTTTATCTCCCTTTTCCCTCAATTATATTTACTTATTACTGTCATGACTCATACTCAACATTACTGGTGTCCAAGGCAGGGGTATAAATGAAGTCTAGTTTCTTATGTCTGTCCCAGTTTGAAAGTTAGAAATCAGAATAACCAAACATTAAGTAAAATATGTCTTGCAAAATGTATCTTGGGCATTCTAAGTTTCTGGACTAATATCCGCTTATCAGTGAGTGCATATCTAGTGACTTCTTTTGTGATTGGGTTACCTCACTAAGGA
>NC_034599.1:46768064-46769695 GCF_900095145.1 Mus pahari | reverse complement strand
TTTTGAGACAGGGTTTCTCTGTATAGCCCTGGTGTCCTGGAACTCACTCTGTAGACCAGGCTGGCCTCAAACTCAGAAATCCTCCTGCCTCTGCTTCCCAAGTGCTGGGATTAAAGGCATGTGCCACCATGTCCGGCTCGCTATCTCCCTTTTTTGAAAAAAAAGAAAAAAAAAAAACCCAACCCTGTTCAATAATAACTTGGGAGGAAAGGTTTGAGATTTTAGTGTACATCTGGGGCGGGGGGGAGAGCTGTGGAACATGGCAGCTTGGAGATACCATCAGCCTGTACTGTGTCTCCTCTCGTGCCTCATGTCCCCAGGAAAGCATCTTCAGAGGCGGTCAGGTGACATCTTCATGTGGAAGCATGTTCACCTGCCCACACCTCACTAGGGACTACTTATTGGCTATCTTGGAGATATAATCTAGTCCTCTGAGAGAAGGGTGGACACAAGTGAGCTGCTTTGGTCCTAGAAATAGGATTGAGGTCATCTATAAAGGAATGCCAGCTTCCAAATAGCTGAGGCGTGGTCTAGGATAGGAGTCCCAGCCTCTGGGTAGACATAAGCTTTGCTTCCAGTAGATTCGAGTGGATAGAGGAGGCTCCAGTGTCAAGTGCTGGAAACAAAAGAAAGCCCTACAGTCCTTCTCCTCCACAGTTAGTACCGACCCACCCCACCTGGATCTTCTGCTGCGTGCCTTGGAATTCTCAGTGGAATAATGAGATTGTGTATGTTCCTACAAGATGAATGATCCCTGATCTACCTTTCAATATCTGTCTTAAGTCAGAATATTCAAATATTTACTTTTGTAGAACTTGCAGAGAAGAAAAAGAAACAGACATGAATTCAAAACTCTAGTCTTATGAAAGCAGCCATGAGGAAAAAAAAGGATATATATATATAACAATGTAACCTAAACCAAAGGAGACAGGGCTCACTCTCCTGGAAACTCTGCAGGTCACTGTCTTGTAAATCTAGTGCCATTCCTAATTCGCGCGTTATTGCGTTTCACTTGTTTTTTCCTTCCTTCTGATTGTACTTGTCCTTGATTTGTATTTGTCTTTTAAATCTCATACAAGCTGCTCATAGAAGAACTACTTGAGATGGTTCCTAGTCGAAAAACAAATAAACTTTAGGGTATTTTTATTAATGCTACTAATGAGGGCTTTGCAAATTCAGAAGTAGGCGCCGTACTTATTATACTAATCATTTCTAAAAGAGGAAGACCTAATGATTTACCCACAATTTAGAGGTCAATACACATAAGAGTATCATCTATAAGAAAGCAAAATGCTGTTTTCCCGCCAGAGGAGAGGTGTCTGCCCGGGAGGGTTCTCACTGCCTGAGCTGGTAAGAGAGCCATCTTTGCTCTGGTGAGTTGCCGAGGAGAGGGCGACCTGCAGAAGCGACACAGCTTCTGGGAAAGATCCCATTTCTGGCTCCAGACATCAGGCACCTTCCCCACCAGAGGAGAGGTGTCTGCCTGGAAGGGCTCTCACTGCCTGAGCCGGTAAAGGAGTCATCTTTGCTCCGGTTCGCCTAGGCTTCAGTCTGCACTGGTGAGAGTGTGGACAGCAGAAGCTACACAGCTTTGGGACAGACAGAAGCAACCTAGCTTCTGGGACAGACCC
>NC_034599.1:46694072-46768053 GCF_900095145.1 Mus pahari | reverse complement strand
GCAGATGATATGATGGTATACATAAGTGACCCTAAAAAGTCCACCAGAGAACTCCTAAACCTTATAAACAGCTTCAGTGCAGTAGCTGGATATAAAATTAACGCAAACAAATCAGTAGCCTTCCTCTACATGAAGGACAAACGGAATGAGAAAGAAATTAGGGAAACAACACCCTTCATTGGGAAGAGAGGCCCCCCCGGTCTTGCAAACTTTATATGATCCAGCACAGGGGAATGCCAGGGCCAAGAAGTGGGAGTGGGTGGGTAGGGGAGCAGGGGCAGGGGGAGGGTATAGGGAACTTTCAGGATAGCATTTGAAATGTAAATAAAGAAAATACCTAATAAAAAAAAAGAAAAAAAAAGAAAGAAAAATGCTATTCTAGAGAAATGTATGAGCAGAGGCAACCCGGAAGCTGACATTGTATCAAGACATAAGAGCAGGTTTTAGTGAGAAATGGGTGGGTATTTTAGCTGGGACTTACAAATTTGTAGGAGCTTGCCAGCAAAGAAGATCCCTTTTTTGTTTTCATTATTTAATTTTGCTATTTCAACTCATGATATGTGTGGATTTTATGTTAATTTTCTTTATGCTTCGATTTTCTGTGTTTCTACACAATGTGTCACATGGAATATATATATATATATATATTCCCACTGTCACCATCTTTAAAATGGGGGAAAATCCATTTCCTATAGAGCTGTTTTGAAAATTCAAGAAGCAATGTGTCCAAGTGTTTAGTCCCTGCCTGCATCTTAGAGGGAACTACATGCAGATGTGTGCCACACAACTCCAGCACAGGTGGCTAGACCAAGCTGGACTTTGTTATCCTTGAATTTTAGAAGGCCCAGAGAAAGTAGTGCAGTGTTAGTGCAGACTCCCAGTGTCCAGGCTAGCTAGCATCTTGGGCTTGCTTCATTTTCTTTGCTTTTCATATCATGCAGTATGTAAGGAATGGATGTTCTGTCTCCAGTCTCACATCTTATTAAGGAAGAATGAGAATTTGGTTCTTTTACCAAGAAAGCAAAAATTAATTGCAAAATCTCTATTAGATTTCTGCTTATGTTTCATGTGCCAGGGCTTTCCATGTGGCCTTCGCAAACTGTAAGGGAACTTGAGAGGGTAAATATTTAGTTGGGTGTTTGGGCATCCTAAGCAGGGCAAGCAACCAGTAATTTACAGCCTGACACACGATACTTGGCAGTTGATATTGCTATGGAAATAAACTCAAAGGTTTATATTAAGTTGAATTTAATCATCTCCACGGTGCTCTTCTGATCCAAGTCACCATCTCTTACGACAAAGTGATCTTCCTCACTTGTCTTCCTCTCTACAATCTATTTCCCAACAGAAGTCAAAGTCAATTTTTAAAAATGTTAAAAAAAAGTAAGCTGGCATAAATGTGAAAGCTAAAACTATAGCATTTGTAGAAAAGTGCACCAGCAGAGGGGCCCAGGAGATGGTTCAGTTGGTAAAGGGCTTGCCTCATGATTCTGAGGATCTGTTCACCAGTACCCATGTGAATGAGCCAGGTTTGGTGGTATGTCTTACAATCTTAGTGCATGACAGCTGGAAAGAGGGGAAGCCCTGGGGCTTGGTGAGCAGTTAGTCTGCCTTGTCAGCAAGCTGTAGATGTAGTGAGATCTTGTCTCAAAAAATATGGAGAGGGACTGAAGAAGACACACACAGAGAGAGAGAGAGAGAGAGAGAGAGAGAGAGAGAGAGAGAGAGAGAGAGAGAGAGAGAGAGAGAGAGAGAGAGAGAGAGAGAGAGAGAGAGAGAGAGAGAGAGAGAGAGAGAGAGAGAACAGAAGAAAAAAAACACATGACACTGGTTTTAGTAATGACACTTCTTGGTTGTAACACTAAGAACTTAATAACTAAAGAGAAAAATAGAATAATTAGAGTACATCCAATGAAAACCCTTCTAGGATCAATCGATGTAATTAATGGAATGAAAAGGCATTCCATAGGAAGGTGGAAATATTTATAGGTCGCGAGTCCCAAAAGAGTGACTATCCAGAGTAAATAAAGAACTTCCAAATGACCTTATTCAAAAGAGGATAAAGAATTAGAGCAGATTTACCAAATGATTTGCAGATGAAAAATAAGTGCATATGTTCTTTGATGAAATAATACCACCTTCCTTGGGACAGAATGGCTACAAAGTAACTAAGCCGGATGACATGCTAAGTGAAATAAGGTAATGAGCCAAACTCACAGGGCGTGTGAATCTGCTAATGAGAAGCGAGTGTGCAGAGCAGTCACATCCAGAAGCAAAGAGGACCAGTGGTTTCCAGGGGCCAGGGAAATGGGATGATAGTGAGTTATATAACAGATGTGGGCTTTAGGTTTACAAGGTAAAACAGTTCTAGAGTATAGCCACAGAACCCAATAAACACACTTAGAAGTACTAAATGGTCTATGGGTTAAGACGTCAAGTTTGACGTTATGTCTTCTTTACCAGGAATAAAAAAATAAATGTCCAATCATATCACTTATGCATGTACATTTTTTTTTGGTAATTTCTCATTTCCTACCAGAACAGAAATCTGAGTGGCTTCTCTCAATATATTTACTCCGCTAGTTGTCCACAGTCTACCTTTCCCTTTGGTCTTCACCCTGCTAATCCCGCTCCTGCCATAAGCCCTTCACACCACTCTGCCCTGGGATGAGATGTTCTCCTCTACCTTCATGCAGGTGGTTTCTTCTTTTCATTTAGATCTAAGTTTAAGTATTTCTTAATCTCCCAGCATCCCAAGGGAGTCCTTCTTCTGCCTCACCTTACTCCAGGACTGTCACCATTGCCTTGTTTAATTTAATTATAGGCTTTACACTACGTAAAAATTTGAACTTTCTACCTATATTATTCAGGGTAATATCTGTCAGAAGAGACAAGAGACTTGGTGTAGCTTACTACTGGACTCTTGAAGTGAAGGTGGAACAGGTTGAAAATAAACATCAGTTAAGGAAACAACTAAAATTGGTAAATATTTATTGGATTTTCATTATATTCCAAGCAATATCCTTAATCAAATACAAGAAGATACAAGCATTATGGAGCCAAATGTCAGACCATTATAACATAAGATATGCCCCCTCTTCAGGACTGGCTTGGATGCTTAAGGGGCCATTGCATAGTGAGGACCTTCCCTGGGGAAGGCAGAGCTTCATGATACAGAGAAGTTCTGAACACCCATCTGAGCCCCTGCACCACACTTCCCATAGCTTACCACACCTTGGACTACTTTATCTCAGGAGACAGCAGAGTTCCTTGTATGCTGATGCCAATAAAATCTGGGTTTGTGACCCTGGAGAAATCAATCACCCCGCTGAATATCATGCTTACAACATCAGTGTGATACGCATGAGAAAAGCAGGGGGGAATTTTATTTTCCCCAACTTCTTTTTAAAAACCAGATATAGTCTGATATAGACAGACTTGAGGGAGCTGGGACATAACTGTTTATTATGAGAAAAGGGATATTTTCCCTTATTCAATCTGGAAGAGGAGGAGGAGGAAATAAAGAGGGCGGGTAATGTCAGAGGCATGAGGTATCAAAATAGTGCCAGGTGCACATGCCCTAGATCACTGGAAAAGTGGCTAATGTTATGCAATGCTTGTGTGTAGATGGATGTGAGGGGTAGGGAGGCAGAGGTGAGAGAATTTTCCAGAAAGATAAGGATTAGTGGCTGGGTTGACATGAAACTGAGGAAGTATGAATGTCAAGCAAGAGAGGGGCCTGAAGGAATGTTCTCCAAAGTGAACTTGGTACTTCACAGTCCCCAGGCTGTAAATTTGGGATTTAGATCATGTTGGTACATATCCACACAGGGGTGGAAGGGCAAGATAATATCAAGTACATATGCATATATTTTATTTTTTAAAATAAATTATCATGACACTATACTTTATTCATGTATTTAACGATGAATATATATCCATGTACATATATATGAGCTATCCTTCTGGCTTTATATATGAAATCCTTTTATATTATACAGAACCTTTATCACCATAGCTGAATTTTCATCTTATTGTTAGCAGATTACATGTATTATATAAAATGTGACCTACATTTGAGGCATCACGCATATCTTCCATAGTTGTCATGAGGCCGTTACGCGCAATGCTTGTGAATGCTCCCACAGGAAATTGTTTTCCTTCTACAAACATGGCCTCATGCCAGAACTTGATATAGATATCCAAGCCAACGGTCAGTATCCACTCTAGAAACAAGTGTTATGGAATTCCAACATAGTGTATAATCCAACCTTTCTGAAATGATTGATGCTGTTCTAAAAAGAGAAGCGATCACAGTGTCTGCTGTGCTCTGGCTTGTCATTCTCCTAGGACAGGGGGATGACACTGACCAGATGCTACCTGAGCACAAGGTTGCTGTCCCTGGTGGGAAGCAGTCTTTGGACTGCAGGATGGCAGGGATTACAGATTCTGGTTATGTCAATCCCACCCTGATCCTTTAGTCTAAAGGCAAGCTTCTTTGCTCTGTGCTACGTGAAAAGGTAAAGAAAAGAGAGCGTCATGGGAACAGCTGAAAGCAGTTAAAAGATGCAGGTTTCGGCTTGTTCTGCTTTTTTCCTGCTTTAAGTCTCTTTCCTATTTAATTTTCTCTCGATTCCCCAGTGCCTTTGTAAAATGGTGCTAATGCCTACCTTCATGTGATTGGCATAAGGAGTAAGCAGAGGTGATGCATATAAGATTGCCTTAGGTACCTCTCGATAAGGGAAGACACAGCTCTGATTACAGTACCATTGATGCATCAATGAAGATATTTCTATAAAACACACTTGTATGCATGAAAAAACAAGTGCAATGTACCAGAACACATCTATGCAAGACTGACATGCATCCTGCCAATAATCACATGTCAATGTTCTGATCTCTCTGATGTATGCTCGATGACCCAAGCATCTAGTAGAGAAATTTAAATTTTATGTAAAAGAAAACTCACAATTTTTAGTTCAGTTCTAAGAAATTTCATGATCATTTTAAAAATCATATTTGTACATATGATGCAGCTTAGCTGTTCATCTGCCTTTTGCCCTCCACCCTATTGCTCATGGAGGCTGTAGATGCTGTTACTGTTGATAATGTGAGTTTTCTAGTTAGGAAGACCTAAGCTGAAATTCAGGCACCTTTTCTGAGCATTTTTTCCCCATATATGCATGTAATGACAATTGATTCAAAGAGAGGCCCTGGATTTGAAGGAGAGTGGGGAGGGTTATATGGAAGGGTTTGGAGAAAGAAAAGGGAAGGGAGAAATGTATTTAAAACACAATCTTAAAAACAAACAAGGACCAAAACTGAATATATTCTACCTCACAGTGTGGCCATAGGAATTTATTAAGAAAATGTGCAGGGGCTCCCCCAGAGGTCTGCAAAATAGCACAGCCTAATGCCGCTGTTTCTGTTGTCATCAGAAAGCATCACACACTTTGGTTACAGGACATAGAGAAATGAATGTCAAACTAACTGGGAAACTTGATCCCTGCTGGCAAGATTTAACAGCACCACAACATACTATAAAGTTGTTGGGAAGAAAAGATATTACTAGCAGTACCCAGCCCTCAGTGTTGTAGGTTATAATACTGACCTTTAATGCAAGACAAGCTACTAGTACACTAATGGCATGACTGTCTGGGTAACCAACATATTTTGAATGAATTCAAGACCTGCTCTATTCGGGGAGAATATGTCTTGGGCAATAAATCTAGACAAACGCATACAGTTGGGGAGGTCACAGATGCCAGTGGGAACCTACTATTGTTATTTTACTAAAATGATTCTATTGTCAAACTGCTTTCTAGTTATCCAGGCTTACAGTCATAGGAAGGATATGGAAGGGGGGGAGGAAGACAAGGGAAGGAAGACATGTAATCAAAACACATTCTTAAAAATAAACAAGGACCAAAACTAAATATATTCTACCTCACGGTGTGGCTGTAGGAATGTATTAGGAAAATGTGCAGGGGTTCCCCATATATCCCATTCACTTATACACTCAGCTTATACACTGAGGGTGCCCTTGTCCTCAGTAACGTAAGCTTCTTTTTGGGTAAGCAGTAATTAATATAGTGATTCACAACTAATCAAAATTCTAAGAATACGTGATTGCGATTGTGGGTTCTCAGCCTTAAATGAGGCATCGGCATAAACCCCTCCCTCATCAAGGCCCAAAGAAGATCAAGGAGGAGGGGACAAAGCATGGGGGAGGAGTGTAGTGA
Source organism: Mus pahari (assembly GCF_900095145.1). Classification (NCBI taxonomy): domain Eukaryota; kingdom Metazoa; phylum Chordata; class Mammalia; order Rodentia; family Muridae; genus Mus; species Mus pahari. The sequence goes on along the minus strand of NC_034599.1, from coordinate 46,761,811 downwards.
GGGGCCTTCTTCTGCACATGACATGGCTACTGTATATATGAACCGGCAGGACTTGTGGTTATCTGCACAAAACCTGCACAGCATCAAGAGTTTAAAATCCATCACAGGTGGGGGAGGGGTCCACAAGACTCCACCCCTAGCTAAGGAACTATTGGCAGCTGACAGCTGGCAGAGGGAAGGAGAGCCACTCCTCTGTGGGAGTTGGCCAATGGTAATTTGCCCATAGCCAGAGTATGACCCACACCCATGTTATATGTCCAAAGCCAGCATGGACTACATAGTAAGTTCTAAGCCAGTCTGACGTACGGTTCGAGCCTGCCTCAAAATAAAAGGTGACCTTTGCTCATGGAGACCAGCAGAGTATCTACTGTTGCTAAGTTCTCCACTGCAAGCTGCTCTAGTCATGCAATCAATGCTATCCCAGGAATAAACATCCCTTTTTATCCATAGAAATTAACTCAGGAACCCTAAGACCAAAATGTATGAAAACCATTGGTTCTGAAATAGTATAATCCACAGAATGTGAAATATTACACTCTTATTAAAATTTCATAGAAATACATTTGCCAGTATGGAAAATATTCTTTGTATATTAGGTAAGTAATATCACCAAGTTACAGATGGGTGTGTGTTTGCTTAGTCATATATGGCTAGCATGTAGATGACTGACAATTTGATTCTGCAGTGCTGGTGTTCTCTTGTATTCACTGCCATTTCGCACCATGGATATTTCTTTAATCCTAGGGGAACATAGTAAATAAACTTGCTTCCGAGAAGAAAAATCAGTTCCCCGAAGTACCTATAGCTATGGCTATTCACCTTCCTGACAGCATGCATTTCTTCCCAGGGCTGGCCCTACTAAACTGGCCAGGGAACAATACAGTCTCAGTTCCAGTTACAATCAGCTACATATTTTTGAAGTGATGGATTTGCAACATTTTGAAGACACAGCAAAAATGCGGTGTTCATTGGAAAAACCTTGAAATAAGACTAAGTGTTTTCAGATGGAAATAGTCTAACACCCTCAGAGGACAACAGATCTAAATTGTTTATTGTTCTTCCTGCTCGAAGAATTTATTTTTCTTGCCCTTGATATTGTAAAATGATGACTTCTATTATTCTTCAATGTGTGGTCATGTGGTGTGTGTGTGTGTGTGTGTGTGCTCTGTGTCAGTCTGTGTGATATTTCTGTGTTTGATGAGAGTATGTATGTGTGTGTAGTATATATGTGTGTGTGTGTGTAATGTGTGTTCTCTCTCAGTGTGTGTGATATGTGTATATGTGTATTCTCTGTGGTTCTGTGTGCATGTTTGATGTGTATGTGGTGTATGTGTGTGCAGTGTGTGGTATGTGTATATGTATGTGATGTATATGTGATCTGTGTGTGTTTGATGTATGTGTGGTATATGTGTGTGCTCTGTGTATGTGTGTGTGTGTGTGCTATCAGTACAGTGTAATTCTATTGTCCTCCAGAGCAGAGACTACAGTCTTAGAGCCTGGTAGAGTACAGTACAGAATGTACACTGATAAATGATGGGGATGTTCCATCTATTTGAAGACTCATCACTCTCTTGGTTCATACTCATTCTATATAAACCTCACTGATACCCTCACCCCTGTATTATGACAGGAGTCTAGAAGGAGCAGGAGAGTACTTAATAGTACTTAATAGCAAAATAATGATTCCTGGAGTTTATGAAACAGGATCCTCAATTATGATCAGGAGGATATTCATATCTAAAGGAAAATCCTGGGACGTACTATATAACATGAATACATCCCCACTCACATTACATACATATATGTAAATACACACATATACACATACTATATAACATGAATACATCCCCACTCATAAACACATGTATTCACAATACATACATATATGTAAATACACACATATACACACTAAATAAATGTGATTTCAAAATAAAAATAGCAGAAATGAATACTAAGAATAAATCTGTGAAAAAAACTATTGAAACCATAGATATGACTTTAAAAGTGTCTTCTACAATGCCTATAATTTAATAATGACAGAATTAACACATATTGAGTTGTCAAAAATATCAAATCCTTTCAGAAACATACACAGTAATAGCTCCTATTACAAGAATTTTTCAGACAATACAACTGAAACAGAGGAAGTTGGAATTTAGGCTATTAGTATAAGTCAAATAATGTTTCTCTTCTCAAAGATTAAGTGGTCTCTGGTTGTTTCAATTGGAGTATAATTGGACCCTCTCACTTTAGCCTACAGGTTAAATATAAAACAACCTGGCTGTTGCTTTCTGCTTAGCTTCCCCCCTTTAACTCTGCCTCAGTCTTGGTCTTTCTGTTCTGAACCCATCAGTATTGTCTCAGAGCCTCCAAACTTCGGTTTTCTTTATTCTATGTCTTTGGGTGTCTAGATCCTTTATTTTTGCTTTATTTTATTTTATTTTATTTTATTTTATTTTATGTGTATAGGTATTTTGCCTGAGTGTATGTCTGTGCACTAGATGCTTATCTGATGCCCATAGAAGTCAGAAGAGAGTGTTGTTAGGTCCCTTGGAACATGAGCTAAAGAGGGTGTGAACCAGCACGTGGATGCTGGGAACTGAACCTGGTTCTTCTGAAACAGCAACCAATGACATCTGTTGACTCTCCAGGACCTACATGGTAGAAGGAGAGAACAGACAAACTGATTCCCACAAGTTTATCTCTCACCTAAATACACACACACACACACACACAGAGAGAGAGAGAGAGAGAGAGAGAGAGAGAGAGAGAGAGAGAGAGAGAGAGAGATCAAAATCAAAGCATGGTCAAGATGAACAACCCTCCCTATTAGTGAATTTCAATCTGGTGTTGAATAGATATGCAGTGTGTACTGAAGTGGAAGTTTCTGCTTTTGTCATGTGATCCAGACTCACATGGTGTTTTGCTGAAGCAAGACCCCTGGGAGGACACATGATATTTAGAGAGATTATAAGTGGGACTCTACTGTGACGGCGAGCTTGCATAGCTAGCCTTACAATGCCTCATTGTTCTCGCTGATCTTCATTGAGAGAGGCACAGCAGAGAACTTCTCCTGGCATCTCAACTGGTTCTGGTTGCTCCTTCTGATTCGTGCAGCAGCTATTTCTGCTTTGGTATCCTGATACTACTGAACTGGACTGCTGGTATCCTGACAATGGAGACTGAAATCTCCCCAAAGAACCACTTTTAAACAGGTCCACATACCTTTGTACCACCTTTCCCCCCCACCTTTGGACGGTGGACTAGAAGGGGTGTTGAAGTATTTGAGAACGCTTATTAAAATGAGTTTTAAAAAACATAAGCTTACAGTACACTACTTATACCTAGCTTCCCTTTGCCAGCCCTATGATTCTTTTTTTTAATCAGTCAGATTGAAGGTCTAATCTCATCTCTTAAGAGAGATTGTCCCTGATTACTCCACTATAGTTAGCTCTTGCTTCCTACCTAGAATCAGTCACTCTTCCAAGGGTTATTTTCTTCTCAGCAGTGTGACTCTTGGGAATTGTGTTAGTAATGTATTGTGTTTCTTATCTTCTTCACTAGGTTGTAAATTCTATGAAAGTGATGTCCATATGTGATTCATTACTGCTATCTTACCAGATCTTAAAACAGTACCTGACACATAGAGGATGCTTGGTAAATGTTGTCAAAAGATGGAACAAAGAAATAATGTGATGCAAGGAACAGGAAGTGGCAAAGCTGGTTCTCAAACTCATACCCACTTTTCCCATATCAAAGCAAATCAGAACCTTCTCTATATAGCTGATTAGGTTTCCATTAGCAGTAAATGATATTTTGACTCAGAAACATGCCTAGAACCTGAAGACAAAGATCTGAAGGTTCTTTTTTTTTTCAATTTTTATTAGATATTGTCTTCATTTACATTTCAAATGCTATCCTGAAAGTCCCCTATAAATCCCCCCCCCCCACCGCCCTGCTCCCCTACCCACCCACTCCCACTTCTTGGCCCTGGCGTTCCCCTGTACTGGGGCATATAAAGTTTGCAAGACCAAGGGGCCTGAAGAGAGCCCCTTGGTCTTGAAGGTTCTTCATTCCCATGCCTGACCTCTAGTTGGGATGCCTCATTCACCAGCCATCTCTTTTGCAGAAAGTTGTATAGCTCTCTTACGTCAGACCATCTATAAAAAAGAGATACACATACCACATCCTTCACATACATTTTGTGAGATTAAATGTGATAAGCCTGTGAAAACTTCTTTGAAAGGTAGAAACCAGATACAAATATTTGATTTTTATCAAAAAGGAAAAAGGCATCCTTTCTTCCCTAGTCCTTTCTATGGAATATTTTTATGTGGTAGGGAAGACATGATTGCCAAGGACAAGAGGGTCAGCTGAGCAAGGGACTCTAAGTTGTGTTTTTGTTGGCTTAGATGATGCTGTAATAAGTCTGAATGCTAAGAATGGGGCTCAAATACAACTTGTGACTATGTTCACTTAGCAGATATTGGTCACAGAATACATGGCTAGTATTGACATTTTCTCCCTGGCCATTGGGGTTAATGTGTCTGCTGGAAGCTTAATTCTAATTGTAACCTCCCATTCATATACAGACATGCTAATTCCTAGCATCATAAGAGTGCTTGTATTTAGAGACCGTGTTTTCAAATAGATAATAAATGGAGAGAGAGAGAGAGAGAGAGAGAGAGAGAGAGAGAGAGAGAGAGAGAGAGAGAGAGAGAGAGAGAGAGAGAGAAAGCATTAAATTGGCCTTTAGTCCCATATGACTAATGTTTGTAGAAGAAGAAATGAACATTTGAGACCCTTGCAAGATGCTCTTGCATTAGAAGAGAGACCGCATGAAACCCAATAAGAAAATGGTAATCTGAAAGCCAGTGAGGAGTGTCTTGGGAGAAATCAAACCTACCTACACTTTTGATACTTGAAATCTAGCTTGCAGTGCAGAGAGAACAAATTTCTGTTGGTTTAAGCCTTATAGTCTGTGCTGTTTTATCATAGTACAGTAATTCAAGCTTACTAATACATAACTATCACTTGTGATTCACTTTATAGTATAAGGAAGTCCATTTGTTCTTAAGTATAGGTATAATTTCTCCAATTGGTTCTAGAGTGGAGGTATAATTACTCTAACAGGGAAATTCAGTGGGATGTGTAGGTAGTTGTGCTTTGTGGTAACGGGTAGGCTTCAGCTCACCACTATACAGACTTTAATGAACTTGTAACTGCAGAAATGCTGCTAAAGGGCAGACAAATTTTTGTTAGATTTCTTTTGCAATTCTTGAAATAGTTCAGCAGACTAAAATGCCTGTGCTATTCTGTTACGGGTTAAGAAGTACAAAAGCAAGATGATTAATTTCTGCTTCAAACAGATGTTTAAAATATCACGTGTAATGGGGAGAAATGGAGAGAACATGACAGTTCATCTCCCTTGCCCCGTTTTACAAAGAGTCGCTTGCTCAAGCTGGCCTTTGCTGTCACAGCTGGAACCCAACTTGAGGTCCTTTGGCTCTCAGAGCAGTGCCCTGGCCTCACCATATAGTCAGTTACATGCATGCTGAGGAGTTCTGGTTTTAACTGTGTTGTTCATCCCATACATGTTGCCATGTTTTTCTCAGGTCACATGTTGCTGCCTGTCAGTCACTTCAATTGCAACATAGATTTCTTTTTGGTTTGCTCATGTGTGTTGAACATTGCCTGAATCATTGCCATGATAGAAATTTGCACATAGAAATGATTGTAAGCCTTTTGCACCTGTAGTTTTCCAATATGAATGAAGTTGATACCTTTTGTCACAATCCCAGATGACCCTGTGACAAGTGCCATACAAGGTTAGTCCATGTTTCTCTGTGCAAGCGTTTGAGGGTGGAGATTTGTAGAAGCTGTAATATTCCTGACCCCGCTTTGCTTCATTTTTCTAAGCTCTTGGGTGTTCTTTGCTGGTGGCCTCTGCTAACTCATTAAGAAACACCCCCAGTCTTAGTGCAAAATGAACATTATGGACATACTTTTGGTTATGGAGACAAGTATAATTTTGTAGATGAAAGATGAGCTTCACAGAATTCTTATTAGGCTCTTCCTACATTCAGATCTTATCTGGCTACAGTCAAGCAGTTATGGAATATAGGTCATTAGAACAACCTATAGAATTCAAATATTTTTTCTCTAATTTTTTTGTGGTCCAGCCACACTTACTAAAGCTGTTGTGCAAAGATGTCTCTCCTAGATCTGTTTCTCCCTGGATCTGTAACACCCAACTTGGAGACACAGTCCAACAGTTATGGGTTGGGATATATTGCCCTGGGTCATTGAGTACTGCTGGTTCTTTATAAAATCTTGAAAGAGTAAGATTTTTCAATCCAATGATTCTAGAATAGTTGCTATATCTTGTCCAGTGTCCAGTGATTGAACACACCCATGTAGAGCTCACTGCCTCTGAAGGCAAGTGACAAGTGACTCATTCTGGTGTTTGGATGACTGTGTTCAGAGGGTCTTCCATACACCAAGACAGCAGTTCATATTCCAACCTGCCCCCCTCCCAGTTGTTCCCATGCCTTCTCACACTATTATGGATCTAGAATTTTGGCCCATTTCACATGCACTATGTAAACAATACCAAACTCTGGTGTAGTGGCACATAAGACAAATAACCCATCCACAAAAATCCACAAATGATAACTGCCTGGAAAGTTAGAAAAATTCAAAGAAAAGAAGCAGAAGACAAAAACAAAACAAGACAAAAAACAAAACAAAAACAAAAAAAACACAGAAAACAAAAACAAACAAAAACATGAAAAACTACCACCAAACACCACAAGAATGTATTTCTTTGACTGCAAATACTTCAGTTGCGCCTGTTGCACAGTGAAGGACAATTTTGGAGAATATTATATATTCAGTGCATAGGTCTGACCAAAACATGATGAGGCCAAGCATGCAGGACAACAGAACCAAAGAGAGATCATATGTTAGGCAGAACTGTGCTTGGTAAGGGTTACAAGCAGAATAGAAAGGCAACCCCCATGGGAGAGACAAAGCATTAAATGCTCTTCTCTGAAGGCAGAACTATCCTTTTATCACATTGGTATGGAAAGATGTGTTTGGTGAGAAATAATTACCTATGCTAACCAAAGAGCATCCCCAGCAAATGCTTCTACCTAAAAGTGCCATGCACTTCCTATATTCATCAACTCTAGTAAATAATCATAGGGCTCTACATAACAGGTGCTTGAAGAGTCAACATAGTTCAGGAAGGCTATTTTGTTTTCCTTGTTTTGTTTTGTTTTTTTCAACATAGCATCTTGGAATAAAGAGTGTTAAGTGGGCATCACGTTAAGCTACTCCCTAAGTACTTAGCTTTGTACTACACATTAGTTCATCTCTCACCCTCATCAGGAAAGTTTCTTTTTGCAGATGGGAGTTAACACAGAGACTCACAACTGGCCAAAGCTGAGAGAATAAAAGACCAATGGAATATTGAGCTCTAAATAGATTATATACACCTCACTTGTCCTTCCAATCCTTCAGGAATCATTGCCAAAAAGGGAGCAGAAAGATTGTAAAAACCAGAGATGGTAGATGCTACAGTGTCTGGACATAGCAGGGCAGCTGCATATATGAACCCACAGTAGCTGTGATAACATGCACAAGATCTATACAAGCCCAAGCCAGACTGCATCCCAGCATGGGGGGTTGGGGGGAGAGATGGGCAAGGATCTATCTTGGTAATTCATGGCTTCCAGAAGGAAAGAATCAGTCTTTCTATGTGATGTTCATGATGCATCAATCATGGTCTAGTGGAAGGCCACACATTCAAGAATATTTGGACAGCACACATAGATCTTAATGGTTTAAATAAATAAAAATGGGCACAAAGTTGGATGTGTAGGAAAGGGGATTTGTCTGTAAAGATTTGTGGAGGTGATGTGAAAATGATAAAAAAAATTTACAAAATTCTCAAATAACTAGTTAAAATAATTTAAAATTTAAAAGTGGCTAGAGTTGGAGAGATGGCTCAACGGTTAAGAGCACTTGCTGCTCTTACACAGGACTTAGATTTGGAGCCCAGCAATCTGAGGGGCTTGGAAGTCCATCAGGATCTCCATAATTTCTTGTAACTCTAGTTCCAGGAAATCTGACACCCTCTTTAAGGTCTCCTTGGGTATGGGCATGCATGTGGTGCAAACACAGACAAGTAGGCACATAAACATTCACATACACACAGACACACACACACACACACACACACACACCCCAAATAACATAAAATGGTGGTAGTGAGCTACAATCAAAAAGTGTGTCTCATATGAGCATAACATGAAGGAAAAAAAAACATAGCACTAAGAACATAACTGTATATGTGGTACTATGAATAAATGGGCGTAGGGGAAAGGGATACATTACAGTCCCCAGTGTTGACCGTATCTGCTGTACAACACACTCCTTGAAGCTCTCCCACTGCCTTATCACAAGATAGAGTTGAAGTTACCTCTCCTCAAATACAAGTGGTCTGTGACTTGTAACCAACACAAAATGGTGAAAGCAACACCGAGTGGTTCTCAAGGCCGGATGCCTTGTAAAAGTAAAGTGTAATCTGGCTTCTCCATTGTGAGCTAGGCACTTAACGCTGGAGCCCTGAGCTTCCAGGTAAGTTCTATGAGGATGGTCTATTATACGATAGTATGAAGTCATAAAGAAAATCCATTTGTAACTACTACAGCTGACAGGGTCAAATGAGGTCCCAGCATCAACCATCAGAGATGCACTTGCAGACATTCGCAGATTCCAGTCTCCTGATGCTTTACATCTGGAATCCCAGAGCTCATGTGGCAGGATCTCAGGTATCCTTGGATGTAAACTTGTCCAATGTCTGACTTTTTTTTTTATGTCTCTAAATTTTAGGTTGACTTGTTATACAGGTATGGTAATTGGTTCATGTGACTGTGCTATATAAGAAGCTGTATTAGATATGTCTAGAATCAGAAGAGAAACCCATCTTGGACATTTATTCCCTAGAGTTTCCTGTAGTCTAAGTGGTGGCTGCAGGAAGAAAAGTAAGGAACGGAAGTATGTGAAATTAAAAGAGAAATGGGGTTCAGAATGGAACTCCTGACCAAAGGACAGAAATGGAATTAGAAACAAGTGACCAAGAAGGGTCTTAGAGAGATGGCTAAATACTGATTATTCTTCTAGATGACCCCAATTCTGTACCCAGTAAGCACTTTGGGTAGCTCACAGCTGACTGTAACTCCAGCTCTAGGGCTCCTAACATCCTTTTTTGGCCTCTTTGAGTATCCACAACACATGGCATATCACCCCCCCACACACACACACACATACACACACACACACACACACACACACACACACACACACAAATAGATCTTTAAAATAAACTTTCAAAAGAAAATGATCAGGAGGAAAGCTTCAAAAGAAGATGCCCCTGAAAGGTGGAATTTCTTTTTTCTTTATCATCATTATTACTTTTATTTTTATTTTTATCATCATCATCATCATCATCATCATCATCATCATCATCATCATCATCATTCTTTAATCTTTTGTTACAGTCCAGTCAGTATCCCCCTCCTGGTCTGCCCTCTGACTGTTCCTCATCTTATTCCTCCTCCCCACCCCATCCCTATTACCAAGAGGATGTCCCCAACCCCATGCTCCAACCCCCCACCCCCAGATCTCCCCACTCCCTGAGACCTCAAGTCTCTTACCGAGGCCAGAAAAGGCAGTCCTCTGTTGTATGTTTGTCTGGGGCCTTATATCAGCTGGTTTATGCTGCCTGGTTGGTGGCTCAGTATCTGAGAGATCTCAGGGGGTCCAGGTTAGTTGAGACTGCTGGTCTTCCTATGGGGTTGCCCCCCTTCTCTAAAGGAGGTACCAGACAAGAATTTTATGAACCACGAAGAAGTGACTACTCAGATGGATGCTCTAGAAAAAGCACTGGACATGTAACCATGGGTTTACCAGAGCATTCCTCAGGAAGTGAGGAGGAAGGACAGACAGGTATGGCATTAAGTGGACACCTTGTAGACAGTAGGAGCTTAGTAAATATGCATTGAAGGAACAGAGAAGGCGAGGTAAAGCCTCTCTGGTTACAGATGGAAGAAAATTGAAATATTAGAGAAAGTGGAAGGTCAGAGAGTCTTTGTGGGGGAAAGCAGAGACTAGCATTTGCACACATATATCTCTCCTGGTAGCTGGCCCTGGTTACCCTCCCCACATCAACACCAGGGCAGAGTTTAGATGGAAACCTGTTCCATGAACTTCACAGCATCAAGAGCCAGGTTCTGGTCTGTGTCTTCCCCACCACAGCACTTACTGGGTGAGTGGCTAAGTCTGCAGAACATTCTAGTTTTTGTTGTTGTTGTTGTTGTTGTTGTTTGTTTACCAGGAGGCTAAGGTCAAGGAATGAAAAGAGCTGTTAGTCGACCATGATAAAGGACTACAAACTAATGTACATCATTCCATCAGCTAACTGAAAACCAATCTCTTTTATCTTAATAGTGGTCTCCATCTTCCTTTGGTCCATATAGCACTGTGTAACTTAGGTCTGTTCCTCAAATTACCCAATCTGTACAAACATGCTAATTCCTTTGTGGGTGTATGGGAAGGTATGGAAGGAAGGTAGAAGGGTCTAGACTAGAGGTTAGAGAAGGGAGAAGGGACTCAGAATAACCCTCTCCAATAACTTGATATTGTGCCTTGATAATCAGGATCAGAGCCACCATGCATGCAGTTTTTCCATAATTGAGAGGTACTTTATTGACTTTACAATTTTTGTTTTGGACTACCAATTTAATCTAATGTTAACATAAATTCGCCAGCCACAGATTCTTACAGACTAACCTAGGGATGATTTATGTTCTCCTCCTTCCAGGATCCGAGTGTTTACTAAGTAAGGAGAATCCTTGTATAAATATACATTGTAACACAGAATTAAAGGGACATGATATTTTAATTCACCTACCTCCGAGCTCACTTGTTCTCTGTTGAGCTAAGGTCTGTTCTGGGTCATAGATATTCTAGGTCAGTGGAAAATTAGATCATTTGAAGCAAGTGAGGAAATTGAGTGAGTTACGGCTCTTTGCCAAATTATATGCTCAAGAGACAAAGTTAGACCAACCAAGACAGCATTAAGTCCTTTAAAATTGATCGTTAAAGTACTCATGCTCTACATTTGCCTGTCAAATATGGCAAGGGGTTAGATTCCTCTAGGCTATTACATTCTGAAGCTGCTTCTTGGGAGAAATGGTTGGACCCTCCATTAATGTTGAATGATCAACTTGCTCCAAAGAGAAGCCAGCCTTTGATCTGCCTCCAAGCCCTGGGACCCTGTTTCTAGATGAATGCTTGACACTGGCAATCTCTTTCTGTGCCACTGAGACCATGTAAAGAGCTGCCAATAGTATGCCATTTTTGCTGCCAAATCACACGGCACAATGGCCTTATAATTTTTCTTTCCCTGTCTCCCCAAATGTGTTATGAACCAATAGACTATTTTAAAATATTCAGGAACATTCTTTTCTTCCCTAACAGGAATCAGTGATTAAAAAAAAATGTGTTTTCTTCTAATCTGAGCAATAGCTTCTTTGAAAGCACCATGAAAATCAAATCTATAAGTTATCAGAATGGTTACATATACAAACACATGGGCTCAGAATGGGCTTTGGAATGTGGGCATTCTGTTTGATGAGCACCTGGCAAGTTCTTCCTCAGTTCGTGGCATTTCTTCAGTGTCACACTGTCCTAAGACTATTCCTCCTTACTCAAGGCTTTCTAGGGCATAGGAAGATAAGGTATTTGGTGACCTATTACCGTAAGTGAAGGAAGATGCTTCTGGTCAAAGGTAACAGGTGAGTTGGTGAACAGAGTAAGTCACAGGGTTTCCCCAGAATGGACTTTATCCAAATGATTAAAATTTTGAACACAAGGCTCAAGAACTGTATACTCAACATACAAATGTCCTTGAAAAGGACAAGAACTTCTTTGGTAGCATTTCCTCCAAATGCCCATAACATGGCAACCAGTCCTCCAAATTGTCTAATCCAGAACAAATGCACCAATTCCTTCGTGAGTCTACCAGATGGAAAGTGGGGTCGGGGTTAAGGAACGAGGGAAGGGATCTTAGCCATCTCTTGTCTCAAGAGGCATATTCAGAACTAGTTTACTCTGCTGGCTCTCCTTATTCTCAGGCCTTCAGACTGCAGATGTTGAAATTTCTCAGCCTCCACAATCCTGGGAACTTCATTCTTTAAGCAAAATTTAAAACCACATATTTATTTTTGTGTGGGTGGAGGGTGAATGCATAGTGCAGTAAGGCTGTGACGACTTCTTGGTTGAGTCAGTTCTCTCCTTCCACCAAGTGGACCCTGGGGACTGGAACTCAGGGCATCAGTACGGCAATAGGTAAGCGCCTTTACCCTCTGAGCCAGACCGACGGCCTCCTTATTCTTAAAAAATATCTCTTTATCTATACTTCAACTGGCCATGTGTCTCCAAAGAAGCTCGACTGCCAGAAGCTGTTTCCCATGTTTTTCTTGGTCCCTAGAGTGTAAGGGACAGAAACACTTGCTGTGTATTCCTATACTGTCAATATTCAGGAGAGTCAGCAAACTTGTTCAAATGTCAGGTGGCATTTTCATAGTCTAAGGACAACCTGGGAGGAGTTCTTGGGCCACTTTAGAGCAAGGATCCATATTTTATATGCTTGCTGAAAAATTGAGACCTATGAAATATTTTCAGAACAAAATCCAAACAAATGTTTTAAATAATCATTAGATTATCACGATGGAATCAAAATGTCAAACTAGAAGCTCCACAGGTGGCCTGGTTTCTCTGCATGTTGACTACAATCTAGACATGTCACTTGTCTTAGGGGCTCTGACTGGCTTAGTCACTTGTGAACATGGCCACTAAGTGGTTTTTATACAATGTATCATGTGACCGAGCTGTCTGTTCAGGTGAGGACAAACTTGTTTTGTGGAGCTTTTGAAAGCTGGACTCCTACCTCAACTGGAACAGCTGGATTTTGATATATTTCATAGACAAGTGAAACTTTCATGAAACATTTATTATAACAAAAGCTTTCATGACTAGAAAGTATGTGGACCTTGGATGGGAAGACCTCAAAGACTCCTTTACATCCTAATGTTTTAAGTTGATGATGATCTTTTTATTCCTATATGGCCCAATTTATTAGAAAATCTAGGTTTATATATTCACAAGCACATATATAACATATACAAAAGGCAGAAAATAAATCAATAATTTAGAAATAGGTAATTGTCTTAGAGTTTTACTGCTGTGAACAGACAGCATAACCAAGGCAACTTTTATAAGCACCTCATTTAATTGGGGCTGGCTTACAGGTTCAAAGGTTCAGTCCATTATCATCAAGGCAGGAACATGGCAGCATCCAGGCAGGCATGGTGCTGGCTGAGCTGAGAGTTCTATACTGTCATCTGAAGGCTGCTAGCAGAATAATGTCTTCCAGGCAGCTAAAATGAGGGTCTTAAAGCCCCCACACACAGTGACACACCTACAAGGCCTCACCTACTCCAACAAGGACACACCTTCTATAGTGCCATTCCCTGGGCCAAGCATATACAAACCATAATAGTAATTCAGGGCTATAAAGATAGCTCAGCAGTTAAGAGTGCTTCTTTCATCTAGAGGACCCAAGTCTGTTTCCCCGTACCCATGGCATACTGTAACTCCAGCTCTAGGTCATTCAACTCCTTCTAGCCTCTTCTGAACAAAGTTGGTAATTCTAAGTAATTGATGAATAACATTTATTTTCTATTTGCGATATTTAAGGTTTCTTTAAAAAAATGCATAAAACTTAGGTCTAATCCAGCTGGAATCGTCTTAATATTTTGTTGAATTATTTAATAATCTTCACTAAGAAGATCACACTTATTGATTTATGTGGGTAATTGGCTCAGTGTTCACAGTCACCTGTGGTTGTCTAATCATTTGCGCACTGTGTCCTTGTTCACCATGGCAAGTTGTGTGCTACAATTTATGAAACTCATGTTAAATTCATATCAATCATGTCTCACATTGACCTTCTTAAATGATCGACTTTCTTTTGCAGTATCTTTCACTTAGAGAAAATAGTCCAAAGGTTCCAAAGCCAAAGTGACTTGTAAGGACATTCAATTTGCCTTTTCACAAATGGGAAAGAAGTCCTCAAAACTTCATCTATAGAACCTAAAATTATTTTTAAATGCACTGTCACATGGGGAGTAACTCAACATCCTCATGTGATTTCATTTTTCAGGTAGATTTAATTAAAATTATGGTCTTATTAGAGGTCAGAAATCCAAATCTTCTCTTGTCTAATACTTTATGATGTTTAAAAAAATAGAGAATATTTATCCTCATAGAATTTGTTTCTTTTAATGCTTATTCATAGAATATAAAAACTTAGCCATATTTAACATCCATAAAACAAACCTGATTAAAACAGTACCACCAAACACCTAAAAAAGAATAGACCTATTTTTTTATTGCTGTTGCTATTCATAAGGGTCCACCACCACCACCACCACCACCACCACCACCACCACTACTACTACTTCTTGTTGTTGTTGTTGTTCTTCTTCTTCTTCTTTCTTCTTCTTCTTCTTCTTCTTCTTCTTCTTCTTCTTCTTCTTCTTCTTCTTCTTCTTCTTCTTCTTCTTCTTCTTTCCTGCCTTCTCCTTCTCTTCTCATTTGGCTTTTGGAAACAGAATTTCTCTGTGTAGCCCTGTCTGTCCTGAAACTCTCCCAGTAGACAAGACTGGCCTGGAACTCAGAGATCCACCTTCCTCTGCCTCCTAAGTGCTGGGATTAAAGATGTGCACCACAACTGCCCAGATGCTGTTGGCATGTATTTTTAAAGCATTCATTTAAGAAAACGTAAAACCTCATAGAACAAAAATAGCCAAAATCTCTTTCCTTTTACTTTTCATATGATTTCCATTTCTAAGACTTTATAATAGTACTCTTTCAAACTAGAGAAAATGTGGGAGAAAGGCCCCTTTCTAATGATTAGGGGAGCAAAATTCTACCTGTATCCAGTGCTGTCTATAACTCCAACGACAAATGCCATTGGTGAATATCTTGGCATATACTTAGTCATGGCTATGGGTACACCTATTTTTGGTGAGCCTTTCTTTTCCAGCCTCATAGAATGGACCACAGTCATCAGAGGCAGTGGGTAGAGGTGCTTGTTTGAAAAAGCCACTCATGAGCAGAATCAATCTGAGTGAAGGCTTTTATTCTTGTGTTTATACCTTATCTATCTCCATGTGCAAACATATCTCTCTGTCTATATAGTTTTGCAATGCTTCAGAACCCCAGGAGTACAGGGACTTTATATGCTCATCGCCGTGTGTACCATATCATTTAACCAAGAAATCAAATAACAACTGAAAAATTGATTTACATAATATCATTTGCCACCAGGATAAAGGCCAAAATCCAAGATACAGATTGTCAATCAACTTCCTAACACTATTATTACCATTACTGATTAGATTAATTGGAATGAATATAGTCTCAAGAAATTACAGCAGAAAAACCAGACTGTAACAAATGTTATCAATAAAAACAGAATGTCAACAGACTTTATCATTTTATTATCTGACCTACCCTGCTCCCTTTACATATCAAAAGATAATGCTCAGAAAGATTAAGTGTTTCGTCTTAGAAAACCAAGTGAGAGCTGAGTTCAGAATCATCTGAAGACAAAACATTGTCTATGCCACAGTCTAAATGAGATTCAGGGAAAACATCCATCAGTATCCTGTATGGATCCAAGTCTGTCTTGGCTTTATATAGTTATTTTATTTATATAATGGCTATTTCTAAATGTTGGATATTATGGGCCATTTCTAAAGTGAGATACTAATTTATTATTTTAATATTTCCTTACAAAAATCATGGTTATTATTAGTGTAGACAACAGAAACAAAGGAGAGATCATTCCAATTTCATACCACTTGTACTAATGGATACAATAAGGAAAATTTGAGGGTTATATCTACACAAGAACTATGCTCAAAAATAATTATTATTTCAGTGCAAAATTAGTTTTCCAAGCCAAAACACCATCTCTGCTACTGTGTGAACAGAGATGGTAATAAAACAACCTATAGGATTACAATAGTTCTTTGTGTGTGGATGTCCTCTGGCAGCATTTTATTTAGCACATGGTGCAGGAGAATCTCTCTTTATTACCCAGAACCCAGCCTTCAAATATTCTGCTTGTACTCTCAGCTACAGTACCGAGACTAATTTTTAACTTTAGATCTTGATAGGAGGATGTGGTGAATTTTCTCTATTGGAATTTGTCCCACAAAATTGTATAAAACTTGAAATCCTAAACTTCTGCATAGTAACACAAGTGAGTAAAGAGATGAGAGAATTTGTAGAAAGCAAGCTGATGTGCTAGTAAGTTTTATGTTGCTCTGACAGAGAACCTAAAAACAGCTTAAAGGAGGAAGAATTATTCACTTGCAGAGGATTTAAGTCCATCGTGGTGAGGAAGGTATGGCGAAGTTTATGGTAATGGGAATACGTGCTCCTTACTTCATGATAAGCCAGGAAGCAGAAAGTATGTGAGCAACATGAAGGGCTGGCTGGGGTCTTCAAAGACCTTTGTGACCTACTTCTGCTAGTGAAGATTTGCATATAAAGGCTCCACAGTCTTCTACAAATAGTGCCACCTGCTGGAGAGCAAGTGTTTAAAACATAAGACTATGAGGAACATTGAATATCCAAACCACAATATGGGATCACTGTGGACTATGGGAGAGAAGTGGCTATTATAAATGTCAATTCTATAATTACAAAGTAGAGAAAACAATGTCAACTAACAAAGTCTTACTTGGAGGGAAGAAAAGCTAATGAGAAACTGAGGCCAAACAGTTCTTAGGAGTTTGGGCAAGGATATCATATATATTCTACAAATTGGCTGCTTATTCAGTGAGTGAAAAAGTGACCCTCAGAGGCATTTCTAGGTCAATGTGAACATCACCTCATTTGGAAAACAAAAGAATGTTGTAGATCTAATTACATTAAGGATCTTGAGATGAAATCATTGTAGATTACCTCAGTGGGCTGTGTGTCAAATGTCATTGTAGGACAAACACATAGAAGGGAGATGATGTACCCACCCAGATGAAGACTGGGAACAAAAATACCCACAACTAACAGGAAGATAAGAGAGACAAGGAAGAACCCTCTTAGCACCCTCCATGGCACACGTGGCCCTGCCCACTCTCTGATTTTTGAACTCATAGCTTAGGGACTGTGATATAATGAATTTTTGCTGTTTTGAGACACCAACTTTGTAGTGATTTGCTGACAGCCTAAGATAACTCAAACAAACTGTGAACAATGTGTGCAAAAATTCCAAAGGAAAAGGACCACTGTGGGCCGTTGTCCTCAGCAGCGGAAGTGTATTGGAACAATTTAGACTACTAAAAGTGACAGTGTGACTTCCCCCCAAGAGCCACCCTCAATTTTCTGGGCAAACAGGAAAGAAGTCAATGCAATTCTTAGAGTAGGAGAACAATGGTTATGTAAATAGACACAGTGTCTGGAATGCCTGGCCAACCCACTTCCAGGGGTGTCTGAAGAGACTGTAGTCCTGACATTTGACGATAGCAGCATTATAAGCTGCACATAGGAACATCTTAACCTGCAAAATATGTGAGTGTAGACACTAAAGTGCCCAGTGGGAAAGAGCTGGTGCCACTGAGGAATGTCTGAGACAGGGTTAGCGTGAGGCCCTGGGACTCCAAGGCAGCCATAAAAAACTATCACAGACACTCAGGGATGTCCCATTTAAGAACACAAAGGGAGCTCCACTGTGGCTGCACTCGCCTTTAATCTCAGCTCTCAGGAGGCAGAGGCAGGCAAATCTCTGGGTTTGAGGCCATCTTGGTCTGCCAAGCCAGTTCCAGGATAGCCAAAGCTACTCAGAGAAACCTTGTTTTGGAAAACAAAACAAAGCCCAAACAAACAACAAACAAAAATAAAAACAAACATTCACAAAGGGTTAAAAACAGTGAAAGTGTTTTTAAGTTTTAAGTGAGCCAGGTGGATTTCTTATTTGCATGGGGGACATATCAGGTGAATGTCTTTATGAAAGGGTTTTGTGGTTTGGGATCATGCAGATCCTATATATCCTTTCTTTATTCTACTGCAAAGTTGTCAATGACTTACATCTCCTCAATTTCCCTCATAAGCAAAAGACAAAATGCCTAAGGGAACTTGTTCCATTTTCTTCTTTAACTATTTATCTTAGGTAAAGCTTGAATATTCCTAAAAACTGAAGAGGGTTGCATCTGTACCAGTCTA
The DNA here is from genome assembly GCF_900095145.1 of Mus pahari. Classification (NCBI taxonomy): domain Eukaryota; kingdom Metazoa; phylum Chordata; class Mammalia; order Rodentia; family Muridae; genus Mus; species Mus pahari. The sequence goes on along the minus strand of NC_034599.1, from coordinate 46,743,448 downwards.
AACCATTACAATGTCCCAGCTTTGGCCAATTCAGCCTACTAAAAATTCCCTGCATCGATCAAACCATGAACAGAAAATCTACTCTTTCCTTCTTGCATGTTCCCCTGGGTAGTCGGGGTTTACATATTGACAGCACCATTTATGGTCTATCTTAACCATTTGTTCAACATATTTAAGAAAGAAAACAGATTTTTAAAGTATATTTGGAGAGGGGTTAGTTAAACCTGTTGTCACTACCTCACTGTTGGGGGATGGACCAGGTGAAGTTCCAGAGGCAAAAGCTGGTCTTGAATACAGTGGTCACCAATGCAAGTAGAAACTAATGTGTATTTCACATTAAGAGGATGATTAGGGGCTGGCAGTTAGAAAGCCATCTCAAGAGGTTCCTGCTCTTGGACAAGATGGGAAAAATGGAAATGGAGCATTTAAAGCAATTTTCATTTGGTTCTTGTCACCTGTATAGGTCAGTTCAACTTAAAGAAGAGCATCTGCACAAAGAAAGACCAGGCTCAGGTAGTATTCTACCATGTCTGAACCTCACTTAGATATAAATAACACTATCTTTACTTTTTTGATAATTTCATACTAGTGCTTAACAGATTTTGATCACAGTTCCCCACCCTTCCCCTTCTACCTACTGTGTCAAAGGTGGATGCAATAATATGAATTAGCTGACTTTTAAATAGGAAATAACTGATGTCTGGTTCAGGAACTAACAAATCCAAATCTATTTAAATTTGTGTAGATTAATAATTTTTATATCACTCAGTTAATGTTCCAGAATTGTCTGAACTAGTTATTCTTTAAACTAAGTCAATAGACATCTATTATTATTTTTACAAGGCTAACTTGCAAACATCTCTCATTTTCTAGTTACCCATTTTGAATTTTCATATGCCTAATTAACAGATCATGATTCTTAGCTGATTTTTAAAATAAAGAACAAAATCTCTCAAACCTCTAGAAAAAAGGATGTTTTTTCACAACTCTACAGGATTCCTTTAATGGTTGCTATTGTCCTTCACCACATGTACCAAATATGATCCTTCAAGGCTTTGGAAATATAATCAACTTTGACATTTCAAAAAAAAAAATCAAGAGACATCTGGTCTACCCAGTTTAATTTCTGCAAGGTGCCCCTGGAGACACTGAACATGCAAATCCAAACAGGGATGATAATCAGAACGGATGCTGAAGCTAGAAATGCACAGGACAAGCTCGGAAAGGGAGGCAGAGGAGTATGATATAACACAGTACAGAAGGCCACAGCTGGTGGGCAATGGAATCCTGACCCATTAGTGTTCAAGGCTGCTGAGCAGACAGCAGCTGATATCCCAAAGCCAGTGCTGGATCATATTTGCTTCTGTGTCTTGAATCATATCAAAAGTCTAAACTAGAGAAAAAAAATAACGCAACTCTATTCCAATTTATGGCTGAATAATACTTTGTGTTACAGAATGATCTTGGCAGAAGAAAACTCATGAAAATAAAGATTATGGAGAATTTGATGGTGACACACACGCACACACACACACACACACACACACACACACACACACAGCAAGAATCTCCCAAGTATTTGTCTGGTTTTAATATATTTGTCAAGAAAATACCAATGTGTGTATGTTTATGTTAGGGTATGAGTTTGTGAATGAAGGTCCTCAAGGAAGCCAGAAAGTGGTATCCGATTCTCTGGAGCTGGAATTATAGGAGGTCATAAACTGCTGGATATGGGAACCGGGACCCAAGCTCCTGCCTTCTATAAGAGCAACATGGTCTTATAATCACTGAACTATCTCTCAGACCCCCTTTTCATGTTTTGCACTCTATGAGTCCTAATATCAGTATTTGAGTTGGATCCTGAGTTACAAAACATCTCAAATTTCACTATACTTGGGAATAGAAAACTTCATGGTTCCAGTTTAAGACACTAGTTAAACTAGAAGCTCTCTGATAGAGCCTGGCTCTAAATATTTATTCTATACCTATGGATTAATGCAGCTCTCATACCTTACCAGAAGATCATTTTTGGAGTGTGTGATGGTTAATACAATGATTCACAACTAGTCAAAGAGTACATGTGATTGTGGAATAATAAACCATAATCGAGACACCCAAATCACAACTCTTCTCTGTCAAGGCTCAGAAAACATAGAAAAGGCTATTGGAAGAATGCAAGAGCCAGAGGTTGGAGATTTATGCTATAAAATAGTGCCTTCTGGTTATGACAGGGCCATTGCCTTCCTGAATTCACAGCAGACATAGTTGCCTATGAAAGATCTATACAAGACCAAGCCAGACACCACTCCAGAATGGATAGGGGAGGGACTTCTGAGGCTCCATCCCTAGCTGAGAGCTATGAGCAGTTGATGGCTGACAGAGGAGGTAGAGTTAGTTTCTTCAGGATTATGGTCTATAGTAGATTTCCCATGCTTCTGGGATGGTCCTACATGTGTGAATGTATATGCATTACACTAATTGGACTCAGTCAATTACATGAAATATAAAGGAGAGGGAATGAAATAGGGAGGGAGCCCAAGAGACGTTGGGAGGTAGTACAGAATCCATATGACGTAACTATATTGTCAGCATGTATGAAATTATAGAAAAGTTAAGACAAAAAGAACAATAGTTTTAATCATTGAAGAGCTTGCACAGCTGGAGTGGGAGACAGAAGAGAATATTAGAAGTATGTTTGCTTATCTTGAGGCTACATTGTGGATAACAAGAAAGCTGATTTGGAGCTATGTTCCTGGGTTTGTCACTTGGTTCTGTCACTTCCTAGAGCAAGGAACTTTAAGGTCTTTAGACCTCTGCTGTGAGGAGTGATAGTGAGAATTCCATATAGACTGGTACAAAGGATGGCTCAATGCAGATAGAGCACTCAGTATGTGTGCGTGCACGCACATGAGCGACATAGAGAGCATATATGTGATAGTGTGATAGAAGATGAACAGGTTTTATGGAGGTACTCAGAAGATGCAGAGCCTTTGCTTTCCTCTTAGAAAATGACATCTCAATCAAGAGGTCTTGTTGGGGCTGAGACACTGGGGGTTGGATAAAGAGGGAGACAATGTATATAAGCCTGGGACAGGCATAGAAATGGCACACATCCCTTCAAATGTTCTCACGTTGCTGGATTCATTTGGCAAGAAAAGTAGGTTCATAAGTTTGCTGTCTTTGCCAGACAATACATGACCGCTTCTCTAACCCCTCCTCTATGAAATTGTCCCTTAGAGCTATGGCTTGCCACTCTCTGGATCATGTTGCCAGTGTCCTTGACAGTGTTCATCATGCAATCAATTTTTTCTATCCATGCTATCAGCCCCAGGATGGCCAAAAAGTTTTCTAATACAGACACACACACACACACACACACACACACACACACACACACATCAAAAGCATGATCTGATTTACAATATATTCTCATAAAATCATCCTGAATAAACAACCCAGCATTCCTGTGCAAAGCAGAGCCTCAGTCTGAAATCCTATGACTGATCTGTAGCCTTTGACCAGAATGATATCAATCTGTCTGGTTCCAGAGGCTCCATCGTCTTCAGAAAGAACGTTTAATCTCTTGCAGGTATAAAGGTATGGGCATGGTGTTCCTTTGTAATTAAGCAATTAGCATTTTACTGCAGTGAGGTAAGCATTACAGACACAAAAACAATTAAGGTGATACATTCAATTTCAACAAGTCTTGAACTGTTGGGAAACTTGTCGTTCATGAAAAATATTTTTTCAGTATTTGGCAGCAAATACAGAAGAGAATCTCCCACCGAAGTTTCTCGCTTTGACCCTGTGTTTAGTAACCTTACTTCAAAGCCGGGCAGTGGTGGTGCACACCTTTAATCCTAGCAGTTGGGAGGCAGAGGCAGGCAGATTCCTGAGTTCGAGGATAGCCTGGTCTACATAGTGAGTTCCAGGATAGTAGGATAGTCAGGGCTACACAGAGAAACCCTGTCTCAAAAAACCAAAAACCAACCAACCAAACAAACAAACAAACCTTACTTCAGCATTCCTTTTGTTGTCTCAGTTAATTCCCACTGAGGAATTTTCGAGGAACCAGTCTGAGGATCCCATGACCAACACATTCATAAATACTCTTTTGGATATTTCTCTCTTCTTGAAACTGGATTTGGGAGTTCAAACGTAAGACAAGGGATATCTTCTTCTCAATAGAGAAGGCAGTGCCTTCATGCAGTTTCCTAAAAGAGCATTTGAGGTCCAAGAATATCTCCATTGTGTAACTTCAAAGTCCATTCTCAGATTACAAATCCTAGATCTTGTGAAAATGGGGTGAAGATTATATCTGACTAGATGACATATTTATACTGCTGTGAGGGGGGAACAACCCTTTAAGACCTTGTCATTGGTGGAGTCAGGACATTGGCTGTCAGTGCACTCATAGAGGCTGTCTCAAGCATGCCGAGGAAGGAAGAGCTAAGCCTGACACTTTTATTTCTCACGATGTTCCTAGTGCCCACTTTGCCTGATGCTGAGGATACTGTATACGAGAGAGAGAGAGAGAGAGAGAGAGAGAGAGAGAGAGAGAGAGAGAGAGAGAGAGAGAGAGAGAGAAACTCTATTCTCAGGGGTTTACATTATCTTCCTGAGAGACAAACAATAATCACATATAAGAGCTAAACAAACAAGGTAATTCCAGCTTATGACAATTGTCCTAAAGCACAAACCCTCAGGAACACTGTGCAGTGGTTAAGCCAGAGAGCTCTGAAGCTAGGGTGACTGTGAAAAGCATTTCTGCAGAGGTGAACATTTTATCCAAGATGGAATGTTGAGATAGCTCCAGCCATCTGAAGATTTGAGTGAAGAAGTGATCATTGCAGGCAAAGGACGGTGACAGGGTCAGGCTCCACTGTTTGTCAGCCCTGCTACAGTACAGGAATCCCAACCCAACCAGTTCCCAAATAATAACACAACTTCTTGTGATCCTATGCATGCTTCGTTCTGTCAGTTTTCTCTCCTTTCAGCCAGGGAATTAGGATCCCCAGTAGGAATGGCTGACTTTGGGAAGAAGGTAGAAGAGAAGGGTTCAGGAACTCCCCATAAACATAGGGAGAATGATATGAGCTGTTTCTGTTATTGGGACAGTAATAACACAATAGCTATATCGCTGAACTGATCCCATCAAATGAACTGATCCATGAAAAAAGTCTATCATGTTCTCATTTTATAGATGAGGAAATTGAAACTTTAGTGTGCTACAGGAAGAACCCGAGAGAATACAGGAAGAAAAGGAACTGTTGGTGTGGAGGTAAAGGCTACCCAGTATGGAAATTGATAGTGTTGCTCAGAGTGGTAAAACATAGGGCTTAGTTATATCTATGTGATGAAATTCATGAAAACCTGTGTGAAGTTCACATATGCCACTTCCAGCGTGACTCATTCCAAAAGAATGAGTCAGCGTATTAGGGAATCGCCTTTATAGCCCTGTTTATTGTATCATTATTTATAGTAACTAAGCTGTGAAATCAGACTAGGTGCCCATCAACATGCAAACTGGTAAGGAAAACACAAGATGCACTTTATCCATCCACAGAGAAGGATAAAATCACATCAAGAACTGGACAAGGAATACAACCAGAAATCATCATGTTAAGCAAAAATAAACCAGGTTCAGAAAGATAACACTACATGTTCTTTCTCAAATGAGAAATGTAATTTTTGTAAGGACACGAAAGTATATGGAGGATTGTTTTTAGGAATGTGGAATAATGGGGAGAAGAAATAAGAAATAGGGGTATGAGCATGATCAAAAAGAATACATTGTATAGATACATAGGCATGCCATGAACCCATTTATTTGCACAATTAATTCACATGACCAGAAAACAAATGGAACCAGCACCAAGAGACAAAAGTGATAAGAACACACAGCTAAAGCACTGAGCTGGAGCAGCAGGCAGGAGTGGTCCTGACTGGCTTTCCAGTTTTATGTTTCTAGGAGTTCTTTTCTTGTCTTAGAAGGATTTGCCCTTAACCTGCTTCCTTTAATCTGGATATATCAGAATGAGTCTGGTGGGTAGCACTTCCTGACTTGACATAAGAGTCAAGCACCATTGTATAAACCATTTTTACTATTTTTGATCTATTTCAAGTATTGTAATTCTGACATCCCTCGACACATCAGACAGGTAGAAGACTATGCACAGGGGAATATATATATATATATATATATATATATATATATATATATATTCTATGTCTTAATAATTATCTATGTGTATATTCATATTCTCACAAAATGAAACAGGTGTATTCTCATTTAAAAGGCCCATGTGGTCAGTGAGAAAGGCAGTTTACTTTCTCCTCTGTTTAATATTTTATTTTCTCTTGTTACTTTGGATCAAACCTAAGGGCTTGTACATGAGAGACAAGTACTCTTCCACTGAGCTGTATCCTCAGCCCTTTAGGGGTCTTAAAGAGTACTTAGAACCATATCTCTCTAGCTATGATTTTTTTAACAGCCCCAAGCCTTCCTTTTCCTTATGGAGAACTTTAATTGGAAGACCACACCACAGTCTTCTCAGAGATGTTCTCAATGATACCGCTTAACTCAGAGGAGATCCAGAAGACTCTGAAAGGTCCTGAAGCAACAGAACCTCAAGAAGTTGCCTTAATAAAGCCCAACAATTACTTATCTGTAGTAGGCCTTTGATCAAGGGAAATGAGTTCAGGCAACTAAAAGGCCAGCCAAACTCCACCTCACCAAAGACAGTAAAAGCAGTCTGCCTTTAACCTCTGCTCAAGACCTTCTGCCTACTGTAACGCTGCCAGTGAACTTGGAAAAGCCAGGGCCTGTTTGCAAAAGTTTCATAAGGAAGAAAAGCCATAGGTATGCTTCTTCTGTTCTTGACATTTATAATCAACACTAGCATGCATCTTAATGATATAAACAGTATAACTCATCTGAGCTATATAGGATGCTAATGTAAAGAAAGAGAAATGTGACCAAGCCTCATGAAGGCCCTTGTAGATTCTGATTCCACAGCCATCTCATTCTACAATTAGGTAACAATTTTAATTTAAGACTTGTATCATGTTATAAGATATTTATTATTTATCAAATAATTTGCATTTAAACATAGACTTGGATTTTTTTCTATTTATACAACATGGTTTACTCATACCTCACAGGGTACCTTACATCTTTAGGAATGACTAAAACAAAAAGTAGACCTTAATCTAGTCTCCATGATGTTGGAAACCACAGAAATGGGCTCACATCCTCATGATAGACTATCTATATTCACATCAACTTATTTAATTTTCAAACTTTTCCTATCAGATACATGGTTTTAAGGAGTATCAACCCATTTTATAGATGAGAACTCAGAGGCCTCAGTATATGACAACATTTGCTTGAGGTCTAGGATCTTGGATGTTTGAAAGGATGCCAGCATCATATTCTTGTAACTTCAAGGTCCAAGTTGTCCCTGAAGATGTCCTCTTCAGAAGCCAGGTCAACCGGGCATGGTTAGCATATAAAACAATCCTAGTACTGTGACCATCTTCCTTAACTTCATACTGAGACCCTGTAACAACATGTGGCTTATAGTTGCTATAGCAACAGGGTTCCTCCAAGCCCTCTGCTTACCCTTGAAACAATTATTATCTTGTTTGCTCAAAGCAGCCAAATTGAAGTAATGTCTGGTGAACACTTACAGGAGATGAGGCTGAGTAGCTAAATTGGGCATGCACTTTAGAAGGGCTTTGTTGGCCTCTCAGATATTCACCGAAAGTTCTAGTCTTGAAGACTAGACAATGTTGTGAAGTGTTCATCACATGGACTTGGTACACAGTAAACATGATCTACTTTCTGGGTCCTACATCTTTCCTGTGCATTCAGAGGGAAGTTTCTTCCTAGACTTTTACTACAGATATGGGAGAATGATACACAAAACAAGTGATTGATGCAGACTGAGATGAAAGAAACCAAATACTAAGAAGAACAGGATGATGATGGGCATAATTTTATGTAGGTATTGGTTGACAGGATGAGCTTGGAGCAGGATGGTATAACATCAGACAGTTTGGAAAGGGAGACAATGAGTTTATCACTTGTTTATCCTTTGTTACCAGAAAGCTCACAGTTGAGTGGCTTTAACACTAATAGTACTTTTAAGTCACAAGTTGTTGGCATTTGGAGGCACAACATCAAGCCTCGCGGGTTTTCCTCGCTACAACAAATGCTTTAAAAATTTGAAATTTGAGTTCTGTCTAGTGACCACTAAATCTGTCAACTTAATGAAAAACGAAAATCACATAACTGCCTAATATCGAACAAGGAAAGCAATCTGGCCGCCTGATTTAACTAGATGGGTAGCTTTCACGTTGCAAAGAACTGGCTCCACTCATCCTTGTTATTAAAGGATCCCAGTCTCCAATGTGGCAGGCAGAGATCTGGGTACCAAAAGAAAGGCTAACCACATGGCAATTAGCAGGAATCTGGGGGGAAGTTTCAAAGTTATATTTGTGGTTAAAGTCTTTTTTTTTTTTGGCCTTTCATGGGCCATCCCAGCACCTGGATGAGCCAAGGCAAATATATTATATCCCCATTGTAATCACAACAGATACAAATTGACCTCATTCTGTAATCACTGTGGTGTAGAATTTTTGGGTGCTGAAGAACAGCCTGAGTATTAAAACACATTAAATGACAATTTCGAATGCTATAATCATATTTCCTGGTTACAAGAGCTTAGGCTATTTTTTTCCCTGCCAACCGACTAATTCTCATTTAAAAACACAGATATGTGTTGGCAGGTCCTGTGCTATCCCCAAAACCTGCTGTTAGAAACTCAGAGACAGTAATTTCAATCGCCCAATGAGGGTGTGAAAGCCTCCTGCTTAGCTACATAAATGCTAACCAATCAGAGTACCTGGCCCAGGCCTAGGTCAGATTTTCTGGGATATAGGTCAGAGGAAAGCAATTTGAGTTAATTAGGCACTTCTTGCTTCATCCCCCTCCTTTTAGTAACTAGACTAGAGATGAGCCAGGGATGTGGTACATGCCTCCCATCTCAGCATTTAAGAGGTAGAAACAGGAAGATCAGGAGTTCAAGGCAAACCTTGGCTACATAGGTGAGTTTGAGGATAATGTGGGCTATGTGAGACTCTATCTAAAAAATTCCAAGTTGACTAATTAACTTATAAAAGTAGGGTGGTACATAACAGAATGTGGTCAGTTTATCTTCATAAGGCCATGGCAATATTTTACTTCTCGCCAGAAAACAAACAAACAAACAAAAAATGGTATTCACCATTCATTTTTTTGTTATGTATATTATATAAATGATCTCATTCATTTCCCAAAACTGTAAGTAAAAGACTATGGAAATAACAGTGGAGAGTCATTATAGACCTTGTCCAACATCACAAGGCTGCTTGGCAGACCCAAGACCGGAACCTGAACTCAGGTTTCTTACATTTCAAAGTTAGCATTCTTAACTCCAGACTGAGCTTCTCTGAGTTTACAGTCCAGTGACTGGCAAGCATTACAGCATTGGAAAGCAGAATGGCAAACAGCTAGGGGGCCTCTGGCTGTCTCTCAGTGCCAGGAGACAGATCTTTGAAACAAGACCTTGTGACTTCCAGCAGGAGTGAGTGAGCTGCAGTCACAGGTCATCTTAATGAAAAGCTTGCCTTTCATCCTTCCTGCAGGAGTAAAGGAGGAATGGGAGCCATGCAAACTCATCCCTGCTTGGCTTGAGTCCTTAGAGTTCCTGGAGGGGCCATTGGATGGCTGGGGTTGGACAAGGTTCCTAATCCTACAACTCAGAACTTTGCTCATGTCTAGAGCTCACAGCATCTGTCTTTATAACAGGCTCTTTCAACTGCTGGGGAGAGTCTCATGTCCTGTTCTGTTGCTACCTGACTGCAATGTCTAGCATGTGACCCTCTGTTTCTGGCAGATTGCTTTTTTCCTTGTGCTCATTCTTAAAAGGGACTATACAGCCAGGCAGGGAGCCTTTGATCTTTAAAGGTACTCTCACCTCTAGCTCTTCAGAAGAGCTTCTATGACTCTCTGGTGCTCTATGCAGTAGCATGCATACCTCCTGGACATAAAGCTCTTTTCTTCTCATGGTACTTGTTAGTGTTGGTGGGTCTGGGGCCAGGGGAGGAGGGGGCTGATGCCAGGGGTTGAGATGCTGTGTGGATAGACTGAATCCTGAGGCTCACTCAGCCTCTTAGAAGATGATGGAGTTGCTGCTTACTGAGAACTCACTCCTTGTATGTCTATTTTTATTTATATTCTCTGAGCACAGCTGAGTGTCCTTAGAAAGGGGGGCAATCTCTCTCCTGCACCTGAGCACCACAGAAAACAGCAGAGGTCGCAGGCATGTCAGGTGCCTAGAAATGGCTCTCTTGTAAACGCAGTCTTTCTGTATTTGAAACAGTTAATTGAATACCGTTTACATTCATAACACTACAAGAAATCATGAGACCCCGTGTGCAGTTGTGACAGCTGGAAAGTATTTGTCAGCCATCTTCCTGCATGGGACCTGTGGGCTCTGGCTGGCCCTTCTCTATCCCTATAAGCCTATAAAATACATTTTCTTCTGCTGACACTGCAATGTGAACTCTCCATAGCTGCTTATTCCCACAGCACCTGTTAATAATGCCAGGAGGAATGCATTTCCCTCCCCGTATGCTGTGCCAAAATGTTTACATAATTCAGCTTATTTCAGAGTTTAAAGACCAGACATAAATCCTAAGCTGGCTGTGTCCTTTCTAACTGCTCCGGGAGTTTGTTGCAATATTGTGTGTGTGTGTGTGTGTGTGTGTGTGTGTGTGTGTGTGTGTGTGTGTGTACACGTGCATGAGCGCACACACCCGTGCAGAATCAGGCAGATTGTTTTCCTCCAGCCATTTTTAATAAAGAGAGAGGTGTTCCTTTGGGTCTCATCTGCTCACTGTTTGGGCAGGGAATAGCAAAAGTGAACAGTTTTGCAGAGTGTGGCCAAGTACTGGAGTGTGTTTTCCGTGGGACATCAATTTTATGGCTAATGTCCTTAAATTAATGAAAATGTTCAAGCTGAAACATCCACTCTTAACATGAATATCTCAAGATTATACTTATAACTCATGTCTGAATTCATAGCATGGATTAATATGTAGTTTGTACTTTACTGATCATATAGATTTGGTTTATATTTATTATAGTGTCACTTAATTCTCATGAGAATTCTGGACCTCCCATATCAAAACCTATGTTTTATGACAGACAAACGCAAGACGTACTAGGATTCTATCTGCCCCAGATCACACAGCTAATGTGCAAAGGGGATGGGATTTATACTCCAATGAATTGCATGTAAAGCCAAGACTCTTTCAACAACTAGGAAGAGTGGCTTTCTTTTTGCTTTGTGATGTTAAGGTTGGGTCTCCTGAATGCTAGGCAAAGCCCTCTGTCACTGAGTTTCATCTCTCTAAATTACCCATTCTGACCTTTAACATAAAATCTTTAATCCTGGCCTCCTTTACGCCTGGAATTATAGTCCTGCACAACTAGATCTGGATCATGCTTTTTCCAAAACAGTTTTCTTGGGATGCTACAGGAGGAGTTATTGATAAGAAGATATTGATAAGGAGACATTAGTAAAGGTGCTTAAATGAGAATATTTCTTGGTAAGTCATCTTTGGAACTTGGGCACTCATAATACATATGGAGGGGCCAGGAAGTCCTGCAGTGAAGTGACCTACTTAACATATAAAACTGCTTAATTACATGAACCCAGAAGTCTGCAAATCCAGCTGAAAGCAGTGCACCCTTTGTGGCAGGCGTCCACTAACACCCACACATGTAAAGGCTGGGACACAATGTGGGAGACTTTGTACTCACCCAGGCTGCTTCCTGGCTAGGCCGACTGTCCTCAATGCCGACTGCCCTCAATGCCACCAGTCCCTCCTCTCTCTTCTTTACATAGTTTCCAAATGCTTTATAAAGATGACAAATGCATCTTATCTCTCTCCACCCCAAGCCATTCCAGATTCATTCATGCCAGAAATTACTTAATCTGCCTTCCTAACAGGGTCATCTCTCCTCCTTCTACACATTTTGAAACTACGTAAGGCAGAAATTAATCAGAACCCAACCTGTTTATTCAGGTTCCCAGAGAGGCAAACACTATATTTTCATCTGAAAGCCCCCACTCGTCCAGCATAACCTTTTGCTTGAACAAATATTTTCATGAGGCCCCACGTAGTAACCAAGCCAAAGGAATTGGTCACTTCCTCCAGAAAGCATTTGATATCATGTAGATGCACTGTGTTTCTAAAATGTTGTAATCCCTGGGCAGAAGATCCAAAGAAAAAGAACTAATCATTCCAAAAATTGGGAGGAAAAATATTTCGCTAAGAGGTTGTTGCTCACTAAACACCAAGCACTTAAAAATAAAAACAATTGTGTGTACAGTCTAAGCACTGGACGGTTTCTTAAATTCCAAGAGCATTCAGTTTTCTTCCAGATGCCTCAGTTGTGTAGATAGAGCTAGGGTGTTTCTGGCCAATGTCTTCCTATTCAGTTAGATTCATTCAGTGTGGCTTACATGAATCTGGGTGTTCTATATTCCATAGGCAGGCTTTCCTAGTTAGCTCAAGGTCAGGAATCTTTAGCTATAATTGTTGTGTTTTAAATGCCAAATGAAATGGTAAACACACACACACATACACACAAACACATATATACACTCGATGTCTCTCTACCTTTCTCTCTCTCAAAAGAACTGTGTAGTTAAAATTCACTAAAGATGTAAACTTCTGTTTCAATCCTTTCCACTGTTAGCTACTAAACTTACATACTTAGGTTCCCTGGGAAGATTTGAAGGGAGAATCGAGGAATCCCAGTTTCACCATTTGAAGTGTAGGATATTAACAAAACCTGTGAACTCCTCTTGACATGAGCAATTTAAAACCATGAAGGGAGATGCAAGCTGGCAAATTAGGATATCAAAAACTGACCCAAAGTCCCGAGAGAGAATATAGAAAACATGCATCTAAGATCAGACGAAAGAAGTCAACACCAAGTTGGTAAGAAAAATTAGACTCTCGGAGGACCCGATTCTCTCTGTACTGTTTTTGCCAATAGCCCTGCATCAGCCCTCCCTTTGGGGTGTGGCCACTGATGCTAAGAGCTGAAGCCAAGAATAGCTGCTTCTGTTATGTTTCTGGTCACTCTGCCTTTTCTATTTCAGAGAAGGCAAACGTGATTTAATTTCATAATTTCTTAAAGCTCAGTTGGGCCAGAGAATGTATAACGAACCAAATACAGGGAGGCCCAAACAGGAGTCTTGCTGTGAGTTCAAGGTCAACCTGGGCTACATAATGAGTCCTGGGTTAGCCTGGACCACTGGCTCCGAAAACACAATACAATGCAGCAAAAGTGATAATGGAAAGGAACCAAGAGGTGCAGAACAAACATGTGTTTCTTCAATGAGAACAAAATCAGATATTGTCTATCAGCTGGACGAGTGAAAAGGTGATGTAAGCCACACCACAAATGGATGGTACCAATGCATGCTATGATAATCACCAGGGTCAGCTCACCAGCAGGGCTGTCATGAGTCCAGGGTAATGAAGGGACTGAGCTATGCTGCTGTAGGCTTTTGGCTGAGAAGGCCAAAAGCATCCTTTTAATTAAGGACACTGTAGAGTTTGCTTTCCGTGGACAAACCTGCATTTGCTCTCTCTTTGGAGAGAGCAGCATCTGTGAGCACATTTTTTTTTTCCCCTTTTCATGAGTATTTGGCTGGCTTTTTGATGCACAACTTACTGAAGTCTGCTATCATAGCATCCCAGAGCCAAAAAGATCCCCAAGGGCTGTGGAGGCTGCATGTCCATGCTGTACACAAACAGGGTCATGACAGTCACATCTGGCCATGGCAGCTCATTTATACAGCTGCAGTACAGAAACTCCCGCTTCGCTGGACTTGCTGTGTCAAACATTCCACAGAGCCCTAGCCTAAGAGAGATGTGATGATCCCCTGCACAGCACTGGGTCCTACACCTCCAGGTTATTCTCGGTGCCCAAACAACACTGTGTTTTACGATTGCGGAGGAACCACAGTTTGTTGTGACCCCAGAATATTCCCATCTGATGGCACCATGCCTGAGTTTCCAACCAGTGGAGTTCATCTTCTGGGTACAGGGAGTGCTTTTTCAACCTTTTTTGTTCTTTTAGCACAAAGAACCCTTTTATACATCAAAACATTTTACAGATCTCCCACATAACAGTTATATTTTTAGTTTCTAGTGACTGCAAGAAGAAGCAAAACAGAAAAATATCTATTAGAAATCTTAGTGGTGCTTTTAGATGGATCCATATCTAATAAACTGTATTGTCTCTATCTATTTGAAGAACAGTCACCTATATTTAAGGGCTGTGTTAGGTCTGGTGATAAACATGGATTCAAGTGTTCCTAGATTCACAATAGCATTCCATATTTTCATCTCTCACACACTTTTATCAAGATTTATGACCCACTGACAGGGGCCATTATGTTTACTTTTGTTAGTGTTTTATAAACTCATGTTCAGGGGAGTGCTATATCAAGGGTACAAAATAAGTTTGCAAAGAAAAGGAACTTTGAGGAGTCTCATTAGGGTCAAAACCCTTCTCCTAATGAACAAAGACAGAAAAAATTCTCAATAAACGACTTGCAAAGCACGTTTAGCACCACGTCACAATTGTCATGCATCATGACTGAGTTGGTTTTATGCCAAGCATATAATGATAGCTTACATATACAAATCAATAAACATAATATAGCCTATGGGTATTAATTACATAACCATCTCAATAGATAACAGCAAAGACTTGACAACATTTAAATCCCTTTATGAAGGAAGACTTGAGAAACAAGGAACTGAAGGAGTGTATCTCAAGCTAAAAATGACTACACATAATAAGTCTTTTGCTAAAATCATAACAAAATGGGAAAACTGAAGCAATTTCTTCTAACATCAGGAAAACAACAATGGTGCCCAATTTCCTCACTGTGCTGAATGTTGCTCCAAGTTGGGGTTGCCAGAGAAAGAAGACAAACACAGAACACACACACACACACACACACACACAGAGAGAGAGAGAGAGAGAGAGAGAGAGAGAGAGAGAGAGAGAGAGAGAGAGAAATGTTATCATTGGGTGGCTTCAGCTCTCTGTTGGAGAAATCTCTGTGATCCAAAAGCTCAGCTCACTGATTATATACCAACCCCAAATGGATATGAAAGTCCAAAATAACCTGAATGGCCAAAGAAATCCTGGAGACAACACTGGAGTCATCACAACACCTGATTTCAAGTTATATTATAAAGCCATTAGTACCAAAATACAGCCTGGGGCTGGCACAAAACAGATCCATATGCCAGTGGAATATTGATAACCCAGAACCAAAGTCACACAGATGTATGCACCTCATTTTTGACACAGGTATAAAAAACACATTGGAGAAAAAGATAGCCTCTTTAAAAAAACTGTTCTTGGGAACCTGAATCTTCACATTTAAAAGAGTAAAATTAGACTCATCTCTTTCACCCTGAATAAAAATCAATTAAGTATGGATCAAAGGTGTCAAGATAATATTGCTTGGATAACCAACAACTAGACACTAGATAGCCTCAGGTAAACACCAAACACTGTTGGTCTAAAACAAAGAAACAAACAAACAAAATAAAAAACAAAACAAAACGAAAAGACAACTCTCAATGGAATGACTCCTGACGGTCTTCTGTGGTACTCATCAATCTGTGGCCTGTCTAGCCATCGTCAGAGAGGCTCCCTCAGGCAGCAGATGGGAGCACATGCAGAGAGCACGGCCAGGCATTTTGTGGAGAGAGAGTCTAAACGGGAAGAAGTCTCCATCAAATTCCACCCCTCAGAGCTCAGGGAATCCCACAGCAGAAGAGGTGGAAAGATTCTCAGATCCAGAGAAAGTGGAGAACACCAGGAGAATAAGGCTCTCTGAGTCAAATAAACAAGGCCCAGATGAGGTCACAGAGACTGAAACAAGTGCAGGGCCTGCATGGGTCTGCCAAGTCCTCTGTGCATAGGTTAGAGCTGCTAGCTTTGGTTGTTTCCCCCCTGCCCCCCGAGACAGGGTTTCAGCCAAGAGCCATCTAGGAGAGGTTAAAAACTAGCAGGTGATCTTCCTGAGATGGTTCTGCCATAGACTGCCAATCTATGATGGATTTGCTCCTCAAACAAGGCTGAGGAGATTATATCTGAGGCATGATTCCTGTTATTAATATGCTTTCCCTGGTATTATTAAATATAAAATACTCACTAGGTATTGGCCCACCTTTTGAGCAGATTTCTGTAGATCTATGCAGATGTACTATTTTGTAGTGATGCTATATTGACAAATAGATTATGATTCTATAGAATTCTTGATTTGATTCAAATAATTTCATGAAGAAAGTTTTTAGAGATAGTTGTAATTACGAGAAAGATGTAATAAAGTTAGAATCAAGAATAGAATGTGCCCACTCCTAAAAATAATAAGTAAAGGCTACATAGTAAGAAATACAATTAGCTTTCATAATTACACTAAAAAGAGACATAGACTTGAGATAAGTTTGTGTTCAAGGAAAAGCATTTAGGTCCAAGGATAAAGTCATAGGCTTGCACTATGATAAGGCAAGGCCGTGTAAAAACTGTTGCTTTGAACTTATAATGAGCATATTATAATGAAAAATTGCTTTGAACTTAATATCAACATCCTTCTGTAACTCTCATTCTATGTAAAATTTTATCTCTGAGGTAATTTTCTACAGAACGTTTTGTCTAAGATGGTATAAAAGGCCAGAGAAAAGAAATAAAATTGTTGGTTGACTGGTTTGGCTTGGAGAGTTCTGCCCCATCCACTCATCCATCCGTCCATCCATCCATCTGTCCGTCCATCCATCCATCCATCCACCCATCCAAATATGTATGTCTGTTTGTCTATGCTTGTGTGTAAGTATATGTGTATATATGTAAGCATGCATGAATACGTGTGGAGTCGATTGTGACAGATGATTGGCCCAGCCAGAGTGTGGGTGTATGAATGTTTGAGTGTCTATGTGTCTGTGCATATTTGCCTGTATAAAGCATCTTAATTCTTTTCCTTTCCTTCCTCTCTTGTTCACAAAGAGTTAACCAGCTTAGCCAGAGGCCTCTGGCTGATTCACCAGAGAAGGGAGCACCAGAAATAAATCCTTTCCCTTAACTAACCTCTAGCACCTCACCAACTGATTCACTTTGAGGTGCTAAACACCAGAGACTGAAGTTCCTGCCCTCAGAGTGACTCAGCAGGTCAGCTACCACTACAAAGTAACTTAGACTTAAGACAGGTAAACTTTTATTATAGAAAAGGTAACCCTAAGTATCTCACAAGACCAAGTCTTGCCCCAGCCAACCCCTTCTCCTTAGGTTCACCTCAAGAGAGAATCAAGAAAGAACAGCAGGGGGGTGGCCCCTGGAAGGTCTCTTTGTGTAACAGCCCTGGCTGTCCTGGAACTTATTCTGTAAACCAGGCTGGCCTCAAACTCACAGAGATCCACCAGCCTCTGCCTCCTGAGAGCTGGGATTAAAAGCATGGGCCAGCACCTCTCAGCTTAGTATTTTATGGGGCTCCTGACTGTGAGAATGAGTGAGTCTCTGACTCTATTGCCTGCTCTCAGGACTCTTTTTCTCCTGCTGGGTTGCTGTGTCCGACTTCGACAGGATAGTTTTTGCTTCATCCTATTATATTTATGTCGTCATGCTTGGTTGTTATGTCTTAGGAGCATGTTCTTTTCTAATGAGAGATGGAAGGGAGTGGTTCCAGAGGCGGAGGCAGGTGGAGAGGAATGAGAAGTAGAGGGAAAGGAAACTATAAACAGGATACATCACATGGAAAAAGAATACATTTCAATTAAAGGGGGAAAAAAAAGACTTAAAACTCTGACCTGCCAAAGAAAAACGTAAGGAAACACCAGAGGCAAGACCTTCCTGGAAAGGACTACAGCTCAGGAAATTACAGTAAGAACTGAAAAATAGGATTGTATGATGTAAAACTTCCTCTTCACAGGAAAGGAACCAGCAGCAGAGCGAAGAGAAACCTCGATAGAGAGTGGGATGAGATCCCTGCCTACTGTCCCTCTGACGAGGGTAAAGCCTCGGATCCCTAAAGACTTCACAAAAAAATCAAATACCCAGATCTCAAATAAAGAGGGCTAATGAAGCCAACAGACAGTCCTCACAGACAGAATATACATGGCCATAGGAAAAAAAATGCTCAATGTGCTTAGTCATCCAGGAAATGCAATTTAGGCTACAGAGAGAGTCCATTTCACCCCAGTCAAAATGGCTGTATTAGGAAAACGAATCACAACAAATGGAAAAGAAAAATCCCTGTACACCACCAGGGTAATATAAAGTACTTGCAGTTGCTATGGAAACCAGTGTGGAGGTGCCTTAAAAAAACTAAATTTAGAACTCTAATATGATTCACCTGTACCACTCAGGGGTATATACTTGAAAGATTCTAAGTAGTTCCACCCCCAAAATACTTGTATATCCACGTCTACACCCAAGACATGGAACTAGCCTACGGTCCATCAACAGGGGAGCAAAGAAAGAAAGTCTGGTGCATATACTCAATGGAATTTAAGATTGGTTCTATTTTTATTTATGTGTCTCTGGGTGGGTATGAGTGTTTGTGCACGTGCCTGTGGAAGATGCTCGGGAGCTGGAGCTCTGAGGAGACTCACATGGTGCTCACTAGGGTCCTCTGCAAGTGCTCCTTACTGCTGAGTCAGCTCTCTAGCCCCATCATGGGGTTTTATTGAGTAACAAAGACTATTGTGTTATTTGCAGGTAAATGGGTGGAACTGAGATTGTCATATCAAGTTACAAAGTTACAAAAGCCAAACAGAGATAAATGCCACAAAAAGAGAAATGTGTGTGTGTGTGAGAGAGAGAGAGATAAGAGCAAATGGGAAGAGAAGGAATATTCGATACATGCTCTTTAGATTTATGTAAGAACTGTATACAGAATGTCTACTTCCTGCTGGATGCGGGGCCTAACCTTGCTGTCTGTCCCACACTCTCCATACACTTCAGGGACAAGGCAGAGGTCTTTCCTGGTGCATGCTTCCTCATGGCAAAAGCATCACCGCAGACCCAGGCAGTTTAAAGACCACCATTTGACAACCTGGCTAAGCATCCCCATGTCAGAAATCTCTCTCATGACATACATTCTCTCAACCCAGATACTTAGCAGGGTTCAAACTCCTTAAACTTGAAAGTTGGATTCCAGGAGAAATTCTAATATTCTCAGAACAAACAAAAATTTAATTTTGATGGGTCTATAACAACTTCAATGTGCTACCCCAAAACAAGTTTTTACAGGACTATGAGGAGATTCAAAGAGCATTCAGGACTCAGGGAAGGCCCACTGGAGACAGGACCCCCAGGGGAGCCTGTTCTGTCCCAGTTAAGTGGCAAGCTTACACAGCCAGATTGGTTAAAATGAATCAAAGTGTTGGCCATCTGTGTTTGCAGACACAGCTCAGCTAACGGGAGAGAGAACACAGGGGCAATGAGTGAGAAATTTCATACCCTCAGGCAATTCTTCCTCAATCAAGTGAATAGATAGGTGAGGGAGGTTTGGGGATGTGAGTTCATCAGCAGATTCCTTTCAATTTGTCATTCTCTTTCGTGTGTAGACAACGCTAATGAGCACATCTTTGCCATTCACTTGTCTCAGTGGAAACATCATTTTGCTTTATAGCCCTTTCACACAGCATCATATTGATCAGTTAATAATTCATCAAGAACCTCCACCTGAATATTAAAACAAATGTGTGCCATAACATATCACTCCATCATTTCTGCCGAACATTAGGAGGGCCACACAGAAAGTCCAACTGTAAGACATCTGTGCTTCTTCATGCTCTCATTAGGTTTTTAAGAACTTTCCCCACAATTAGAATGAAAGCCATCCCAATTAGCAAGGCTGGAAACAATGTGGCGCTCCTATCAAGGTGTTATAAAACATTTGTTCTGTCACACATGGGGGTGGGAAGGACCTTCCCTCTGAGACGTTCTCCATTAAACTAGTTTCCTAATTACTACATGCTATTTAAATAGCATTGACTGTGCTTTTTATCTCAACTGATATAGTTTAATTAGCCTGTAAAAAAATTGTAGGTCCCTACTGACTAAGAAATCTCACAACAAGCCAATCTCTGTAAGAGGACACATTTATTCAAGTATTCTTATTAGCTACTTTTTTCTCTTTCCACCTCATTGATCCATACTCCATTCCATTTATTTGGGAGGGGGGAGGGGTTGACGATTGAAACATTCCAATTAATGTTGAAAATCAGCATCATCTATAATTTATTAAGCATCTACTAGGTAACAGGCAGATTAAAAACATTATTTTACTTTATTATTTCAGTAGCATTTTAATGTTATAGCTATTGTTAGTATTTTGCTAGTTAGAAAATAGATTGGGAAGTAGATAGCTTTCTCACTATGCATTGTGCACTATAAAGTGAGATTTAAAGCAGAAATCCATCGTCCAAATTCATGTTTCTTATTACAGTATCTGTTTGTTGACTCTTCAAATACATGTCTTCAATTTTCTTCCCCTTAGCTAATTAAACAGCTAATGTAAGTTCAGAGCATAACTGTTCTCATTGTGTGATTTCAATCCCCATGCCCACAAACATACATAAAACTATGGAAATAGTACAGTGGACTCCTATAAATAGTTACTGTCATGTAATCCCCAGTATATGCTCTTTATCCATGTATGTGTCTACATCTTATTCATCATATTAAAGGTCTAATTCCAGCCTTCACACCACAATACCATCTATGCATGTTTCAGTGTGTAGCTCTATCGGGAGACATTTGGTTTATCGTTTAATCTTGAGATCAGATGTCTCTTTGTGCGGCAGGCTGGACTTGAACTTGCTATGTATTCCAGACAGGTCTCAGGGTTCAGAGTTATCTGGAGATGATTTCAACAGAATCACCATGTCACGGCCACATCCAACCATCTTTGAATACTAGTCCATACAAAGCAGGGTTCCGGCAGGAAATAGTTGGCTAATTTAATAGAGGTAATCTAATCGGGAGATTGTAATAAACTGGCTAATTCTAATAGTGTAACTTTTTGGTAGAGTACGTAGTAACAGACACCAGCCAGGAACAATAGACCCAGAGGAAACAGGAAAGGAGGCTTCCTGCAACTCAGTGAGAACCCCTGGAGGTGAATGAACACACAGATGGATGAACACACACAACCTTCTTTTACCTTCTATAGTTATTATTTTATTTTGCTTATTTTTTTTTCAGCATTTTTACATCCTAACATCAAACTATAACCATATCCTTAGTGGAGCTTTTTATTTTCAGGAAATGTCTTGCTAATTACTAAGGGTGGCCTCCAAGTTGGGATTCTCCCAACTCAGCTTCCCAAGCAGCTGAGTCTACAGGCCTGTGCCACCAGCCTCTACGCGCCTTCCCATCTAGGTTCCATCTAGGTCAACGCTGTTGATTTGTTAGAGAAATGAGGTCTTCTGTCAACAGGATTGGCTCATTGCTTACCCATGTGATCCTTCATCATGTAACTGACAGATCACGAGGCTAACTTCAGATCCTTATTTTTGCAGACAATAATTGAAAGGCAACACTAAAAACTTCCAATTGGACTCACTGATAGGGTCACATGGGGTCACTTCCTGTCTATTATTAAATGTTATTTTATATCCATCTATCCAATAACATCTATTGACAAACTAGTTCCAATATGCATTCTTTCATGGGGTTTATAAATTGGGGGACATTTTAATTTCATGATTCCCTCTACATTCAGCCAACATTTTAAGTAAAGATTTCTTCCCTTCATTAGCTAGTTCATGATCCTGACTTACAATTTACATCAGAAGGACAGGACAGATGCTGGATTCTGTTCCTAATTTTAACTGAATGCTTTAGTGGTTAAAACAGGATTATTATGAGTTTGTGAACATAATTTATATTAGATATGTTTATGTATAAAACCCACAGACAAATTTAGAGCATACACAATACAGTACATCACACTATTTATCTGTGTCTATAATCCTATCACATTCAGGGGCATCTTTCTCTCTTTACTGTTAGTACTACATGTTGGGGTTTGAACTTTTGCTATGTGTTATAATGCTAAATACTGGTCCCTAAGGCCTGGTTGCTCCCAAGGACAAGTGAATCTGCATGTGATCCAAGTGATGCTATGTGACCTTCGCCCCCAAGTTTTCCCTGATCAGTGAATAGAGATGCCTATAGCCTGTAGTTGGGCAGAATTGAGATAGGTGGAACTTGGGGTTCCCAGATTTGGAGTCAGAGAACCGTAAGGAGAGAGAAGAAGGTAGAGAGGAGGGGAAGCCACCATGGGGTAGGTAAGTCATGAAAACATGGCTATGGAGTTAAGAGCTGCCCAGATGAAACATGGCAAGTTATAACTTGGGGTTACATATGGGGAAAGAAATACTAATAGCATAAAGGGTAGATATCTACACACATGTCTGTACTTTTGTTTGTTTGTTTTTGTTTTTGTTTTGACCTAAGAAATAGACTATATTCTCTCACAGTTCCTGGGCTCCCTTTATGGCCGTGAAGAGATTTCGTGCCTTGCCTTTTCTGGTGCCTGGTGGTTGGCAGCATACGTGGTAGACGTACTCTAGAATGACTGTCTTCACTTCTCTGCTTCTTCCTTGCCTCATCACATGGACTATCACCATTGGTTTCAGGCTCCACTCAATAATAAAATATGACCTCAATGAAATCACTAAGTGATTATATTTTCACCCCCCCCCCTTTTTCCAAATAATATCTCATGCTTTGGGGGGGAGTCGTCATTCAAAGTACTTCACATGTGTGCTTGTGATTTGCTCTGTAGTAATTGATCTTGTGACAGACTATTTGCTCTTAATGACCATTAACAGGGTCATAAAATAAAATATTACAAATTTGGAATCATAGGCTGACATATTTGGTTATGTCAATATTATGTCAATACCCAGTGAGATTTTACTGGTCACCTAGAAGTATCACTAAGAAGGTAATAAATAGAGAAAAGCTAAAAAAAACTGAATTACATTGCTAACATGATTCTTTGATTCTAATGTGTATTTGTGGGGGGGACAGAGGAAAAAAGTTCTGTCAGAGGATGAAAAAATAAATAAAAGAATGTATAGAGAGGCGACAATTGCATTTGTTAATAGATACCTGAATAGGCTTGTCCCAGCTTCCATCGCTCATTTCTTTTATCTAACAGTAGATCGACTTATCCACCCTGTAAGGAGAGCAGGAAAATACAAAGGCGCCAGATACATTTTCTCTGTATTTCTTTTTCTTTCAGCTTGGAATCCGCAGACTTCAGCTTCAAAGAATCATTATGTTTAAGACACAAACTCCTGAGCGCATTACAAGCCTGCAGTCAGAGCCACAGTGTCTGTCTACAGCGGCAGTGGCCACCACAACCACCACAGCGACAGTAGTTGTATGCTGTGCCCTCTTAATAGATCCTTTTTTTCCTAGCCAGTCCAGCTATCATGGGGGGTCATTTCCAGCATTTTTTTTTTAATCCCACACCTGAAATCAGCTATGTCTCACATCAAATTTCATGTCTTTGAGTAGGAAATAAACTAAATATTTAGAGACCAGTGTGTGAGTGCTGTAGATACTCATTCTAACTGGTAATCATTATTTTGTAAACCTCACTTCCTGCAGCAGCCAGATAGTGGCTCCTTTTCTTCTAACTGGGTGATCTTGTGTCTCAATTGGCCAGCAAGAGTCTATGTGTGTGTGTGTTTCCACAACACAATTGTTGGTGACACCTCTTAAAGGTATAACAATTTGGATGATAAACATGATGTGGTTTTACTGGGTTCTAAAAGTCGTTTTTGACTTCAAGTCTTATAGTATCAGAAGCATGTTTCTTAGTGTTAGACACATGGATCAGTTTTCCCAAATACAAGCTGTGTAGTTTCAATATGTAGCTCTAAGTCATATGTCACACTGAATATTTATTTAAGGGTTCTAATGATATTATGTTGAATTTTTCTTGTCCATATTTTGTATCTTTTCTTGCATAGACTTTTTTTTTTTTTGGCTCAAGTTCTTTATTGTTTCCATCTTTAATTCATCTTATTGTCTACTCTGAAGTCTGCTTGCCCTCATGCCTTCCATTCTCATCCTTAGTCTGAAGAGTTCGACTTTCTCTTGTTTCCCCTGAGTTCTGAAAGAGTGTGCACACTGCACACCTGCTGGCTTTCACAGATGTCATTCCTGAGCTTTGCTGCGGGGGAACTTGTGCTACATTTTTTTTCTTTTTTTTTCTTTTTTTATTATTATTTTCTTTATTTACATTACAAATGCTATCCCGAAAGTTCCCTATACCCCACCCCCACCCCTGCTCCCCTACCCACCCACTCCCACTACTTGGCCCAGGCGTTCACTTGTGCTGGGTCATATAAAGTTTTTGTGCTACATTTTCAGAGCTGCAGTGCTGCTCCTTACTTTAGCTCCGTTTTCATACCAAGATTCAGTTTGAATCAGCTTCGGGTCTCAGTTTTCTCTTGTCCTTTCAGCATTGTCCTTATGAAGTTGGTTTGACTGAGACCCTCTTTCTTTTCTTGTCTCATAGAGATTCTCTCTGTCCTTGCCCTGTGAAAAGAAGGTTCTCCCGGAGTCTGCCCAGACTAGTTTTCTTAGATCATTCAGAGACTCTGTTTTATTGCTTTGATATATTAAATAATTCAGCCTTTCAGTTTGGCAGGTCTGTTTCTTCTACATTCTTCCTAGTCCTGGAAACTCCTCATTATTTTCAACCATTGATTTTTACCCTGTCCAACATTTCTCTGCCCATATTGGTTTTCCTCACAGTCCTGCAACACTCTTACCATTGAAGAGACCTGGCTAGTAGCTAGTGGTCCTGCCAGCCTCTTGCCATGCCTCTCATCTGCCTGGTGTAGTCTGTGGCATTTCCTCCAGTATTGCCAACTGGTTTTCATGCTCAGCTGGTGACAGTTCCACTCAGAATTAAATCACATCATTTGGAAAATGTGGATCTTGTGGTTCTCAAGACTACCAGAAAATCTTTTATTCCTAACCCTGTCGGTGCTTTACAATGGTTAAGTCTCACCTGCCCTGGACAGGCTCTGCTTGGTGACTTGGCTTTAACATTTTTTGTTTGTTTTTTATTTCTTTACTTTTTGTTTTGTTTTTTGTTAGTTTGTTTTAACTTTTACTCTGGGTTCTTCAACTCCTTGTCATATAATTTTGTGGATGCTATCATCTTTTTTGTTTGTTTTTCAATTGAATGCTTGTATTTGGTATGTTTTTATAGTATAATATTTTCATAACATATTCAAATAATACGCTACCACAATGATTTAGTTCTGATTGTTGTTTAAGACCCCTTTTTCAAAGTTCACTTGCACAGTTAAGTCTATAAGCACACCAAATGAGGCTGACTTTCTCAGAAGTCAGCCATGAGGAACATAGAGCAAAATATAACCTAGATGGAGAATTGGTTTGCTATACCAGACATGAGTGCATGTAGCAGTCACCTCACTACTTCAAGCAAAATGGCAGCAATGCCAGCTTGTCTCTGGCTGCCTCCCCTACCTTATTCCTGTTGCACTTGGGCAGTGGGCACAGTTTGGGTCTTCAGAGCCTTGTTGCCATTATGTGTCATTATTAGGCAAACCTCATGAGATGTAGACCATGTACTCAAAGTTGGGCAGAGATGATAACAGTTGAGAAGTTTGCCAAAGGTCAAGAAGGATCTATGCATATGCCTTGGTATTGGTGAAGACATACAGAGGTGGGCGAGCAATTACTTCTGAAAACCAATGATCCAAAATCAAAGTAAGACAACTTACTGTCCTGCCAGAGGCCATTTGTTTCCCAATTTCTCTCTGCCCTGGCTGCTCTGATATATAACACTTAAAATACTCACTCTGTGTCTGCCATGTTCAGGGTCTATACTGAGGAATAAACAAAGCATCTTTTCTACATGGAGCTGCATGTTTTGTCCCTAAAGATAGACCTGTCAATTTCATCTCAGCCATTAGCCTATACACAGCACTGCTGTGATGCAGAACCTCTCAGGCTTAATATCTGAAGGTCGGACCATCCGAAAGAGGACACTTTAGCCCCCTCCTTTCCTCAAAGGGCTCCATCTCTGCCGACTCCTTTTCATTTCTGATGGGTTGGAGAAAATGGCAAGCTTTCTCCTGAGCAAAGCTACGAGTGTTTTATTTATACAAAGTACATCCTGATGTTCAACCAAAAAACAAGGCCAAATCCCATGGTTTGTTAAGTGTGTTTGACTTGGGCTCTAGGACATGGGCATCATTCAGATTATCTAATTTCATTTTCACAACAAATTGTACAGTGGATATTTAGTTCAGGTATGTTTGTAAGCAATAGAAACCTCCTTAGGTGAGAATAAATTTACTATAGGGAATTAAATACTTACAAAGTTATGGGAAATGTGAGCAGAAGCCTGTTACAGACGAACCTCCTAGGAAAATGCCACAGCTGAAACTCTGACCAGGGGAACTATTAATACTATGACAAACAAGAAGCTGCTCTGAGGATTGCAGGCTTCAGATCTTCTCCCAAATGTCCTACGGGGATGAGAAAGCCATTGTTGAAAGAACTGATGAGTCTGAGTACACATCACATGACTGTGCCCCAGGAGCAGGGCTAGGCACCAGATGCACATCACCAAAAACGTCTGGGGTGTTGCCTTCTTCTCGTCCCTCCAAGATCAAATGTCATCAACAACTGATTGGCACAACTGTTTTAGCATGAGTAGCACTCACAGGCACACCAAGAAGGCTCCATCAGTGACCACACTGAAGGACTCAGGAGTTAGATCTAAGCCCATGTTCTCAATCACCTACTCTCTGTCTGACCCTTGGGGTCCACTGGTCACACTGGAGCAGTTAGATACTTAAAAACAGGGTAAGAATTTCTTCTCCACATTCAACTCTTGTTTCTTTTCTTCTTTTTTTTAATAATTAGATATTTTCTTTATTTACATTTCAAATGTTATCCCAAAAGTTCCCTATACTCTCCCCCCGCCCTGCTCCCCTACCCACCCACTCCCACTTCTTGGTCCTGGCTCTCCCCTGTACTGGGGCATATAAAGTTTGCAAGACCAAGGGGCTTCTCTTCCCAATGATGGCCGACTAGGCCATCTTTTGCTACATATGCAGCTAGAGACACAAGCTCTGGGGGTACTGGTTAGTTCATATTGTTGTTCCACCTACAGGGTTGCAGCCCCCTACAACTATTGGAATAGCTGACTGTGAGCATCCACTTCTGTGTTTGGCAGGCACTGGCATAGCCTCACAAGAGACAGCTATATCAGGGTCCCTTCAACTCTTGTTTCTATCCCATACCTGTCTTTTACTAAACAGCTCAAATTGGGAAGTAATCTACTTATCACCTAAAAAGTTAGGAAACATATTAACCCAAATTTCACTCTACCACACACACACACACACACACACACACGTTCATACTTGCACCAGATTATATTTGAAAGTAATTACTTCCATTACAAAAACTGTTCGACCTTCATTCCCTCCCTTAATTGTTTGGGGCCAATCAAGAGTTCTGGTTCATTGCCACTTCCCAGCTTCTCAAAATCATAACAAACTGCTGATGCTGGAAAAGATGAACAGTCAAAATAGCAGCCAGAATGGTGCATGCCTTGAACCTGAGGAATGAGGCAGGCTACAAAGCAAGGCCTTGTGCAAAAGAAAAAACAAAACAACAACAATGAAAGAACAAAAACGTCCAAGGTATGGTTTCTGTTAAATAAACACACCTTTGGTTGTTGTTGTTACAGCATTATAAAGCCAAACCATTGTAAGTCAGGGACCTTCTGTATGCGTAGAACCTATGCTTCTATTAGCAATCCCAATAAAAGTACTGTTTCTTTAAGCTTGACTTGGGTTGAACCATTTTTTTTTCTTTCACTAGTGCTCTATCTAGAGTCAATAGATATTTGCTAACATCTCCAGGAAAGAGATGTTCACACAGCATAGGGGAGGTGGCATAGTGACAAGGATATGAAGCAGCTGGTCACCCTGCATGTTTGGTGTCTGCAGTCAAGAGACAGCAGACAGGAAGTAAATCCACACTAAGGCCTCAGGATCCACCTACAATTGTTTCATAACAGCCCCACAACCTAAAGGTTTCATAACCTTCCAAAGAAGAATCATCCACTAAGGACCAAGGGATCAGACCCATAAGACTATAGGGATATCTCATATACAAGCACAATGGGGAAAATTAAAAGTAATTATAATATTTTTTAAGAGTAAAGAGATGCTAGAATGAAATTTTTAAATCAGGTCATACAATGTAAATGGTAATTAGAGGAGGTTACCCATGTGCTAAGATCTGAGAGACAAATAAATAGTTTGATAGGGTATAAGGAGATGGGTGATAGCGCAGTGGTTCTCAACCTGTGGGTTGTGACCCCTTTGGGGTTCGACAACTCTTTCACAGGGGTCACATATCAGATAACCTGCATATCAGATATGTACATTATGATTCATAACAGTAGATCTCCCTCCCTTCCCCTCCTTCCCCTCTCTAATCTATCTATCTATCTATCTATCTATCTATCTATCTATCTATCTATCTATCTATCTACCTATCTAATGAGTGTGTGTGTGTGTGTGTGTGTGTGTGTGTGTGTGTGTGTGATTTTAAGAATATTGGAGAATACCAAATGAGTAGAGTAGAACCCAGTTCCCAGCTTACATTCTTTTTTGTCCTCAGCAGCATGCACATTCTTGTGAGTCAGGAGCTATGACATGCCCTCTGGAAAGGGAGATGACTAGACTGGAGTCCAGTTCTGAGTTGGGGCCAGATATCACATAAGTACTAAGTGGACATTTATTAGAGAGATAAATTAGCAAGGTCAGATAACTTTTGTTAATAAATCATTTTATCCTGAAGAGCGTGACTTCTTTCCTGACTACTTGGCACTGTGTAGAGAGATCCATTGTGAACTGTCTGCGAGAGTCACCTTTATGTGACAAGGCAGTGACAGCCTACATTCAGTGATTCTTACGTGATCCCTTAGGGATGAAGGGAAGCAATCTTGGTGGTGAAGGGCTCAGAAATGATCCCAGAAATAATGGCTAGGAACAGTAGGGATGTTGATTCTGGCTAAGCTAGGACTCAGGGGAACATACTAACCACTGTCAAGCCATAAAGCTCCATCATATAGAAGACACAGCATGCTTATTTTATCTTGCTCCAGGGGAAGATGTAGGAATTAAAAGTGTCCATGTCCAATACAAAAAATAATTTTCTAGCAGCTATCCACTAATATAATAAGTTTTCTTTTGACACATTGAACCCATTGTTCCCATAGATAACCAGAGAGAAATGAGCTAATAACTTGTTAGGGACACTGCAGAGGTGACTCCTGGATGTTGTAATGATAAGAACACCTACCACTAATTTAACACTCAATGGTGTGCCAGGCTCTCTGCTCAGGGATTCAGCAGTGTTACATTTTTCTAATTTTCAGAACAGCCCTCTGTAGAGAAAATGGTTTATTTTTAGATGGGAAACTTCTGGCTTAGAGAAGTTAAGGCAGTTTTATTAGGACTTGCAATTAGGAACCAGAGGAAGCAAGGCTGGGGCCCGGTTCTCTCTGACTCTCAATCCTTTGTCCTTTACCATAGTGAGTGCTGGTGGACTTGGGAAATTCTCTGAATATGGCCACTTTCACTAGCGTTCTTTATGGTTTTGCCAGAGTATCTTATTCAGCTCTATCACTAAAGATAAGGAACAGAACTTCAAATGAATTGCATCTACAACTGAAGGGTTGCGAGTCTCAAGGCTGGATACGATGGAGCCCCTTTCTTTCCCTCTCTATTGCTAAGTGGAGACAGCTTTGAGGTGGATCACCTTTTTACCTTTGGGCTTTGCATCTACAAGCCAGATCCTCATACTGACATGCACTGGCTCTGTTTGAGGCTGCTGGAGCTGAGGCTACATCCTGTAGGAGTCTCTGAGGAAATGAGTGGCCAATAGCAGGATTTGGGTCCTCTTGAGTCCCTAGTTCAAAGTCATCCTGACCTTACCCCAACACTGAACACACATTTGGCTCTTTTATTATTAAGTGTCTTCCAATTGTAGGACTTTGCATTCTAATGTTCTTTTCATATCGATTATTTTTGTTTAAGAGTCCGGAATGGGGGAGTTTTCCTTGATGTGTTTGCATCTCTGTAATCTTTAGAGAGGAAGTCTGGTTGGTTCTGAGTGTTCTTGTTTGCTTTCTTCCCTGACTCTGTGGAAGAGAATGTGATAATGCTTATGATCTCCACACAGCCAAGCCGTCCTCCCACTGTGCTTGGGTGTCTGATGGAGCAGCAACCTCAAAAACCCTTCCTAAAAGCACACATGGTGGATGGCTTGGTGAAACTGGCAAGATCTTGTCTCTTCTGCTTCCCACAATGTCTAGAGCTCCACGCGGACAGTGATGAAGAACACACGGCAGAGGTATGCTGTAGTCAGCGATACAAGGAAGGACAATCACTTAGCCAATGAAAACTAAAAAAGAAAAAAAATCCTACCTGTTTTCCCACCTGGGCCAGTGTATAAACACAAAATGTTAATGTTCGTTGAATAACAATGTTCTACATTATTCCTTTCACTTACTATACAAGCTTCTTAGTAGTCATCCACTGAGACAAGGAATGGATAAGAGGATTCACCTGTCTAGGCCACAAAACTAGCAGCAAACAGTTGGATTGGTGGGTTTCAACACTAAGGCTCATGATCATGACCTCATGCTTTCCTTCTTGTATAGCAAGAGGTTGAAGGACACCATATCATCAGTGACTTCCCGAAGTGAGATGTGGGTTCAGTCTCACCTGGTTTCTGTGCAGAAACATTGAATCTTTGGGGTTAGATAAAATTGTGTTGGATTTAGTTCCTACCTACATCAATAGACATTGTTTCCAACTTTGACAAAGAACAACACACCATTCAGGGAGGATGGTTCTGTGGTATGTTGCCTTGAACCAGACTATCATAATAATGTATCCTCACCCTCCCTCCCTCCCTGGCTTCCTCTTCCTTCTCTCCTCTCCATTCCCATAAAACGTACTGACTACCTTTTAGTTATCAAAGACAACGATAGCTGCTTCACCCATAAAGCACATTAAAAGCTTCTTTAGATATTTTTTGTTTCTGTGTTATCAAGGGTTGGGGAAGCAGAAGATAAAAAAGATTCTGGCTGGCCAGGGATTTGTTCAGTGCTTATGAGATTTGTAACAGTTTTTAGGACATTCAGAAAACAGGAGTCTGTTTTCCCCAGCAACAGTCAGATTTAAATTGGCAAGTGTGTCTCTTCCTGTCTTCTATCCCTTGGATACTTTAGAAGGCATGCTAAGTCAGCAAAAATGAAGCTAATTTTCTTTTTATTCTCACAGGGGTTTTCTCCTAGGGGTAGGGTGGGATCACACATTACCCATAATATTCCCACTGGAATATATGTTTGAGCATGTTTCTTAACCTGGTCCTTTTACTGAGAAGCATGGGGTAGCGAAGTTTCCAGTTTGAAGCAAGGGGTCTAAGTTTCTTTCTATAGCCCTCACCCAAGCTCATTAATAACTTAAGAGTCAACTAGCATGCCAGATGAACTGGGAAATTAACATGTGAGATGAAGACAGACTGTACCTACTCTGTCAGCCTACATTTATGAAGTGAGGCAAGCTGTGCCAAGGCCTTCTTCCTATATAAGGAAATAGCTCTGTAGTGGATTGGCACTCCTGTGGAGGACACAAGTCCTGGACTCATAATGACGTGGGAGAACACCAGGAGGTTTGTGCAGGCACTCCCTCCACTCATTCCTCTAGCACTTCAGGGAAGATCTGGAAGAGCAGAGGGAGCCTCCTCACAGACTTGTCTGACAAGTGTAATAAACATGACATACCTTCTACCCAACAGTGGTTACACAGTACTTCCAACCCTGGAAGGGTTTACTGCCTTGCGCAGGACAGTGCAGAGATGGAAAATATTTCTGCTTTAATCTGACCTGAAAGTATGGCTTTTGAGGGTCCTTATCGTTGTAGTTCCTCATTCTCTGAAAGCCTAACACCACTCACAGTGTCTGCCTGCCTGTCTGTCAGTTTTGGCCACTTGTCATTATCATCTTGAAAATCCTACAAACTGCATTTTACAGCTACAAATACTTTCCCTGGTTTAGAGCCTTGAGATCTTTGTGTAGCAAAGAATTTATGTTGTCTCTCTTAAATCCAGCTGGGTGCATTTTCCCAGTGGGCTCCTGACACCTCTACTACTGTTTATATTTCCAAACATCATCTCATCTTTCTCAGTTACCGCTACAGTCAAAGCCCTTCCTGCCAGACTGTTACCTCCCTCATCTGATTGCTGCTGTGCAGAACCCAGTCTACAGCTCTAGGGAAAGCTGTAAAGCATGTCACAGTCTAGGGCTGGGCCTGACTTGGTGAGTGACTCTGGGACCTTCAGGAATCGAGGGATGAAAACAGAATTGAGAGACATGTGGCCTGGGGAATGATTTTCCTATTAATAAAGCTAATGACTGATATGACAGACAAAAGAAAAGAATTATTCAATGAAATGGAGACCTATAGTGCATTCAGTTGGAACCTGACTGAAGTGTAGCCAAAATGAGGAGGTAGAATGGTATTTCTAAGATTCAGAAAAGAAAGAGAAATGCAGACTTGAGGTTGATGTTACGGATCCATGCTGAGTCTGAGAGGGGATGGAGATTGCAGATGGAGTCCAGAGAAGCCTGGCAGCAGGACTGCCATGGAGGAGCAAGGGACTGGGGCAGCAGAGGGTGTACTAGAGTTGTATCAGGTCACTGAAGAAAGGGGAAGGAGTGTCCAGTTATAAATGTGGACAATTAATTAAGGGTGATTACTAAAGAATAAGGAAGGTACTACAAGAGCCACATAGAAGAACAATGGGAGAGCGAATGGTATTGTGACTTAGATATCTTTTTGTGCACCTATTATAAGCCACAGACTGAACTTGAAGGGAAAGACAGTGTCCTGAGCTCATAGAACTGTCAATAAGGCTCAGTGTGATGGTCCTCAGCCCTGGGCATAGCCATGAAAGATACATTGGCCAGAGAGGCATAGCTATACCTCTCATGCTCAGGACAGCAAGCAAATACCTTGATGAATCCACATAAATCCCAACATAGAAGTTTCATAGAACATTTGGAGTGGATAAACACATTGTAAACATCCCAGGCATGACTGCTGTGGGTGTGTCCTGTCTGGAAGACATACAGAGACAAAAATCACCTCCTAAATGAAACCATGGATTTGATGCACAGTAGGGACTTTGAGAAGCAGACAAGAGCATTTCCATTAGGTGAATCTCTGCTTCTGTTTTTAATTTATTGAAAATTAGGAGCTAAAGGCTTTCCCTTTCGAAAGCTGAAGCTGCTATTAATTTGGGTTGGACTCTTACTAACCAATCACACCCTGGCATGCAGACCTCCCCCAACAGTTCTCCCTCCCCCAGCAGTTACCTCTCTTCTCATGTCAGCCCAGGCACTTTAGGCATCATGACTTTTCTTGCCTAGACTAGTAAGATATGATTTGGAATATTTATTAAGATAATCTATAAAGCATCCATTTTTTCCAGTCCTTAGGACTTTGTGAATCACATCCAGAGGGGCCCAACACATGCGAACAAACCTGATAGAGACACGTTTCAGATCAAATAATTTGAAATATGCTAAGCAAGCCTCCAGCTTTTCTAGCTTAAACTAGCCAGATTTTTAAAAGTTGAATCAATAAATTACGTGTGTTATTTTTTGCTTCTATCAGTTTTAATTGTTACTCATCTCATTTGTAGTTAACTGAGACCCAAATCACATAGCTTCTTAACTGATTTTTCTAATTCTACCAGTCTAGCCCATCTTCCATCTCAAGATAGCCAACAGTTTCTTCTTAAATCATGAGTTTTACAATATCTTATTCAAACACCTTTCCAGACTCAGCAATTATCATGTGAATTTCAAGCTGTCTTAGATGGTATAAAAACAGGTGATCACAGATGGCCAAAGGACTCAATTATTGTCACTTTCTTCCTTCTGAGCTAAATTCTAGTGACAAGAGATACTACTATTTCATTTTTAAAAGTTCCTTTAATATTTTCCCCCAATCTCTCTCTCTCTCTCTCTCTCTCTCTCTCTCTCTCTCTCTCTCTCTCTCTCTCTCTCNTCTCTCTCTCTCTCTCTCTCTCTCTCTCTCTCTCTCTCACACACACACACACACACACACACACACACACACACACACACACACACTCTTTCTCTCTCTTTCACTTTAGTAGTTCCTACTAGAGTGGAGTTTGTCTTCTGTATGGTGAGTTCATCTTTAAGTCTGGGCATTTCCATAGTAGAGCTGAGTGTAAGCTAAGCTGGTTGATGCTGCCTTTTATCAATATTTGGGGAGTGGTCAACAGTCTATGTTTATCTTCTTTGTTGGAGATCTTGCACAAGTGAGGAAATTACAAGCTTTGGGATCAGCTAGCCATGAAGCATGGGGTTTTCAGGGATGATCAATCTCCCATCATTGCCATCTAGAGAATAAAGCTTCCCTGTGGCTTCTAGGAGGCAGTGGGTAGGTTGGTTGTTGTTGTTGTGTTTTTTTTAAGCTTCCATTCTTATAGTGAGATGGTTAATCTTGGCCATTGACACAAACCTCTGGGCTCATCTGTGAAAACTCTAGAGTAACTTAGGTAGGAAAACATACTCTTTTTTTAAAAAATATATTTATTTATTTTTATGTATGTGAGTACACTGTTTCTCTCTTCAGATATACCAGAAGAGGGCATCAGATCCCACTACAGATGGTTGTAAGCCACCATATGGTTGCTGGGAATTGAACTCAGGACCTCTGGAAGAACAGTCAGTGCTCTTAACCACTAAGCTATCCCTCCAGCCAAGGAAGACCTACTCTTATGTGGGTAGTATCCTATGGGCTGAGGTCCCATACTGGAAACAGCAACAATAACAAATCAACAAAACCTAAGGAAAAGGAGTCAGCAGAAGCAGGCATCCCTGCCTTTAGATAGAGATAAATTTGAGTACTTGGATCAGGCCAAGATTAGTATTTCCTTGGCTTTCTTTTATTTCCATTTTTATTTCTATTCTGCTATAATCTTATGTCTTCTGGGTAAATGACCTTTCCAACTCTTCTTAATATGAACTGTGACATGTTTTTCAGAGCCTCTCTCAACCCTAACACGTGGGCTACCTTCTTGTAGTGACATTCTGTACAGATATAGTTGTTTAACAATGTATATTATAAATTCCAAGTCACATCTCTCCACCTTGTTTACAATTGGTATGTAATACTTTTACAAATGTTTCAGTTAAATCAAGAAACACTGCCTTTACATCATCTCCAAGGTTACTGGAGTATTTTCCTTTTATAATTAATTAGTTTTTAATTAAAATTTCTTTATATAACATATGGCATATTTTTCAGTAATCAGAAAGACCAGCTTTGTGGAGTTCACTCATGATAGTTGATGCTGAACACACGAGACAGTTCTTTCTGCAGAAGCTTGTAAACCATGTATTTTAAATTTTATTCTAGAATTAAAAAGAAATTGGTATCCAATAACGAGCCACAGTTTCTGAAACTTACTTTCTCTTTTAAATTCAGAAACAAAGTATTTCATGCTCCACTGCTGTGCCGTCCCACTGATGTCCGTGAACTGATAACAGACAGAAGCCAAGATTCCACGGTCTTCTTCCAGACCTGCCTTTAGCTCACTGTGTGATCCTGAGTAAGTTGTGTGACTACTTCATAGGAGAAATGTGAAGTATGGCTTTTAAGAGACTTTCCTATTTAAGTGTAGGGTCTTTCCTTCTTTTTCCTACTTAATTTTTATGTGATGTTGCAGATCAAACTCTGGGAACGACAACGTTCTCCCCCTGAGCTGATTTAGTTCAGGGGAAATAGTCACCATCCTGCAATGGACAAGTCATGACACTTCCATAAAGTAAGTAAGGATATTATCTAGAGGCCCTGGAACTTAAGCCTGGTTCTGTCTTGTGTTTAGCCATTTGACCTTGTCCAAACCACTTAACTTCTGTAAACCACTGGCTTCCTATTTGTACAAAGGAGACATCACCAACTCCCATTTTTGTTGAAATAACTGGGTGGCCTAATTTTAAAAGAGCTATATTTCCATTCTCTTCACCTTTAACATCTCTTGACTATTTAGAGTCTATAGGAAGATTTGGAAGCTTCTGGATATGTTGTGATTGTCAGTCAAAGCAGAAATGTCAGAGGCCAACCATCTCAGCAACCTAACAGGTTTCCTCCGGATTAAACCTAGCCAGAAAAAATAAGCTTCTTGGCCTGATATCCTCTCTGCAAGGTCAGATATCCAAAAGCAATGTACTTATTCTCCAAGGCAACGGCAGATACTTGGTACCAACAGAAGTAAGAGGGGCAAACGGTTGAAAATAGAAAGCAAGCTTAATTTGGCCAGTGAATGCTGACTTCTTAACAAACACTTGGAACTTCCCGAGTGTAGAATTGGCTCATTTTCATAAACTCTGCTCCAGATGTTGTTCATTCTCACTGGGTAGGCGGGCTGAGTGCCCCCCAGGAACAGAGAGAATGATCAAATTTCTGATCATCATAAAACAAATATTGTATGCAGTTTGAATATTTTTAGTCTGCTGGCCTCCATTTGAATATTTGAGTGGATTCTCACCACATGACATGTTTCATTCCAGCTCCAACTCAGTGGGTTGCTACAGGGAAAACGTTCATGATTAATTCTGTTCATAAACACATTGGGAAAAAAGTGTGTGGGGGTGGGGAGGGAATCTCCCGTATATTGGTATTTTAAATGCTGCGACTTCAATGCAACCTAATTATTTCTTCCCTATGGCTTTAAATTGAAGGGCTTCAAAAAAAAATCAGAGTTTCTTCTCATAAACTTAATTACTTTCTCCTGTTAAAAGAGAATGTATTCACAAACAAAGGGCTCCAAAGCCGGCAATGTGAGGAGAGAGAGAGAGAGAGAGAGAGAGAGCGCTCATGGCATGCTGGGCTGAGATTCTGGAGTGCCAGGCTCAGGGCCTGTCACCATAATCATGATCTGCTCAGCTCCACCTCAGTGCCTTTGTCTCTCTCCATTATTAATAATAGGACAAATAATCTCTAAAAGCTTTTCCAGCCCTAAAAGGCTGTGATATACAACTGGGGCAACACCATTCAGTGACTGTCATTCTTGCCCAGGATCATAAATCTCTCAGTGACACAGAGTGCTGGAACAGCAGCTGATTTCTGCATTCATAGCCTATTGACCATGACCATGGGGGATGAAATTAACCTCACCGCCATATGCTTTCTTCACCTCTGCAATATCAATAGAGTTAGCCTTCTCCAGATGATGCTCAGAACTGTTGTAAGGATCAAAAAGCAAAACAAGGCAGTGTAGGTAAAACAGTGAAGCCGAGGGATGCTGTCAGGATACTAGGATATTGAGTCTGTCTGGGTAGGTGTATGAAGTGTTAGGTTTAGATGGTGTTTAAGAGGGTTGCCTGGTGGGTATCTAAGCACATGACGTGTGATACAAATAGCAAACACTGTATTCTCTGCTTTAGGCAGCAAGGGTACATGAGAACCAACTGGGGCTCTGAGAGTCTATCCTGCTGTTTCCAGTGCCACCCACTGGGGCCATCTGTGTAGACCCTGAAGAGGGGGCAGACTCTACCCAGGATAGCTGTGCACATTGAAGATGCACCAGGGAAGGATGTATCTATCTGGCTCATTAATATTTGCTTGAATTCCCCAATTTCTATTTGCAGTCTTGGCCCTGGCTTTTGTTCTGATAGTCACCTGCATTCAGCTACTTGTAGGGAAGATGGTCGAATCTCTAGCTCAAGGATAGTTTGAGACTGTGGAAAGCTGATCACGATAATCCCAGTCTTTATTTCAGTGATTGACATGGCATGTGCTCCATCCTGACCAATAAATTACAGGGTGAAGGATCCTCCTAGGATTGTTTTCTTCCATCTTAAACAAAGGGATGTGGGGAGCAAGGATTATTATTGTCTTCTGGGTTTTGAGATGTCTACATGTGCACTATTGTAATCCACATTGTGATTGATCAACAAGGGAACTAGCCTGGAGCAAAGTGGCTGTGCTAAGAATGGCAAAGTTGAAAAATGCCAAGGACTTGGGTCCTTAGGACATAATCAAAACACTGGATGAAACAGTCCTGAGGCTCTTCTACACCCAGGATTTTTATAAAGCTAGAGAACAAGGGTTCTCTTTTATTTATAGCCAGGGAAACTAGGTCTTTCCAAAAAGTGACACCAAGACAGGTTTCACTCAACTGCAGGAACATGAGGAAATACAGGATCTATATGCTGATCTGATGACACACTGAGTATATAAGAGGAAGCAACTTGAGTAGATCATGACAGAAAATGGCAAGTAACTCAACTGACATATCAGCTGTGGTTTCCAGAGATGGAATGTCTGTCATAAAAGACAGTTTTAAGAGATATGTGACATGAATCATGGGGATATGTCAACAAATCTCTACCTACCCCAGAGAGGGAGACAACCACAGATCAAAGGATTCAATCAAAGTCTAAACTGGTAAAAAAAAATGTATGGTTTTTTTTTTGGGGGGGGGGATGGTATTTACAGAAATATGGGTGAGGCGTTAAACGGGAACAGAAATGACTCAAAGACAGTCACATCTAAAAAAAAAAAAAAAAAACAGTATAGGTGTCAGCACATGAATATTAGAAACCCAGAGCATACTGAACAGTCTTCAGGCAGTTTTATGAATTGAGAAGTGTCCTTTCTAAGTAGTTTAGTTGGTTTGAGTTGACTCCAGTTAGCTGAGCAGGTCTCTGCCTCTTCTGAGCAGTTTCAGCTTGTCTCTGAGTCTTCTAGGAATTAACTGATCTATTTCTTCCAGGTAGTTTGGCTTGTCTCTGGTCTCTGCTTCTTTCATGCAGCTCACATTGTCTGATAGTGTCTTTAAACACTCTTCATTGCTTATATATACTAGGGGAATAAGGGGCCTACCAAACCTGGTCAGTTTCAGGAACTTCCTGAGGCCACTGAGTTTCAACCTGTGGGTTGGGACCCTGTTGGGTTGCCTAGAACCAGAAGAAAGCACAGATATTTACAATGTGATCCTAACAGTAACAAAATTATAACTATGAAGTAGCAATGAAAATAATTTCATAGATGGGTATCACCACAATGTGAGGAACTGTATCAAAGAGTTTCAGCATTAGGAAGGTTGAGAACTACTGCCTGAGAACACCCTGTATCTTAACAAGCTTTATCCTAAGATGGAAGGTTTTAATCTCACAGGAAACTGCCATATAAGACACCATATAACTACTATGTCATAAGTACTGGACACAGGGAAAGGCTTGTCTGTAGGTCAGGGTACTTGCTACTGCTTGTGTCAGACAATTTTAACAAGGTGATATCAAGTTTGTAACTGAGGCACAGGCTAGAAAATCAGGGATTATCTAAGTCTGATCTTTATATTTGCAGTGGAGAGACAAAAGCCAAACACACACATAGTTTGATTCTGCTAGATGCTGTCTAAGGTCATTGATACTATTCCTTTACTAATCCTCTTCTATTAATATGAGGACATGTAGGAAGAGGTGAACTTGTAGGAAAAGGGATATGCACAAGAGAAGCTGGATGGGTGTATAACTCTTGGGTTCCCCAGGGAGCCACTACTAACAGGTGAGAGATGATAGACAGTTAGATTAGGTGGCTAGACATTATAAGGAATTGTCTCTAGGGGGTGAGAGGTCTGTAGAGTGGCAGTAAGTTGGCTGAAATCCAAGGAGAACTATTGTTATGGTTACCAGTCTGAATCCGAAGAGCAAGGGAAAAATCAATGTCTCAGTTTGAGTATGGGTAGTGGAGGTGAATTCTGCTTCAGTTAGCCTTTTGGTTATTCAAACTTTCAGCAGACTGGATGACATCCATCCACACTGAGAGACAATCAATTTACTTCATCTGCCAGTTCAGATGTTAACATCACCTGAAAAAAGTCTTACAGACCTATGAATTTCAGTGTTGCACTGAATATCTGGGAATTCTACGCCCAAACTACTGCATACATTTTTTTCATTGATGGTGGCTTAGGGTTATCTAACCTTCACATTTCCCCCCTGAGTCTATCCTACTTAGCACATCACCCCTCTACCTGTTGAAGCTGTTTTATTTCCAGTATAGACCACACTGACCTAAAAAGGAGATTCTTCCTTTGTCCAGTGGTACCAGTGTCCTACACTCCTGCCAAATTCCATAACTAGAGTAATAACATCCCGAATAAGCTCCAGTGTCAAATGATGTGAAATACCATGTGCTCTTTGCTTGATGGTATCCCTTGCACTGGCTCCGTTGGTGACGGCTGAGGTTAGATTTCACAGGACCCAGAAGAAGAAAGATTCTCTGTAAGAATTCTCTCTCTTACCTGAGTCTTGAAAGGTATCCTGATGTGGATTTGGAATCATGTGTTCTAATGTGTTCTCAGGATGGACCTGGTATCAATTGTCAGCCACAAAGAAAGATGAGCTCCTTCCACTAAACAATGAGCATAAGAGAATGTGAGTGTGGGTGGAAGGCCATCTCCAGCTAGTACTGAAGACATCAGAAGAAATACTTCTTAACCAGGGCCAAACGCTGGGCAGTGGTG
The DNA here is from genome assembly GCF_900095145.1 of Mus pahari. Classification (NCBI taxonomy): domain Eukaryota; kingdom Metazoa; phylum Chordata; class Mammalia; order Rodentia; family Muridae; genus Mus; species Mus pahari. Next base: position 46,702,626 of record NC_034599.1, on the reverse strand, counting down.
GCACATACCTTTTAATCCCAGCACTTGGGAGGCAGAGGCAGGCAGATTTCTGAGTTCAAGGTCAGCCTGGTCTACAGAGTGAGTTCCAGGACAGCTAGGGTGATCCAGAGAAACCCTGCCTCAAAAAACCGAAAATCAAACCAAACCAAACCAAACCAAAAAAAAAAAAAAAAACCATCCAGGGCCAAAGTGACACTCAGAAGATAATCTTGAGTCAGTTCTTCAGTTCTTTCTCACAGAAGAATAGAAAAACAGAGATGCTATAATTTATAGTCATAAAAGCATGGCTATAGGAACTTCAGTTGATATAGGAACACCCATAGAAGGTGTTCTCATTCTCACTTGAGAAATCGGATTTCCTGGGAAATCACTTAAAACAAAATAGTTGTAAAATATTTATCCAAACATCCCAATGCAGTTAAGAGCTCTGGGGTTATCAGCACTGTGGGGAACCTTCCTAAAATGATGTCTTTGGTTTTCACAAAGTTGGTACAAAGTTTCTATTCACAGTAATGATTAAATGCCAGAGGCAGTTGTCTGGTAACACCACTGGTAATCAATGATGATAAAGTTGCCTCACAGTCTCGGAGTCTTTAACATTCTGCTTCTTGTTGTAGGTACATGTGTGTCAACTCCTCAAAAATGACATCAAGTTATTAATAGATAACAAGATAAGGAGATTAAGATCATGCTTAGCTCTGTCTTTTATGTTACCATTATTGGGTCTTTTTAAACAATATTCTTTAAAATGTGTATTCATGCCATCTTTCAAACTCAAGGGCACAAAATGGCATTATTTTATAACTAGGACTATTGATGGGCAATAGTGGACAGTGAATAAAAGTGGCATGGTCCACAGCTAGGTCACCAGACAGTCGGACCTGGGAATGTTAGCTGTAGAGGGCATACATTATGCCTGTACCTAGCCTCGGCACTGGTAGCCTCACCCAAGGTCATCTTTCCTCTACTCTAGCCCTTTCCCAGTCCAATGTATGTGAAATTCACATCCATCAGGAAGGGTTCCCTCAATCCTTCTGCTTTTATTGACACTCACTTGATCTAATTCTGCATGGGCCAAACGTGAAGCTAGGAAGCCAAGGTTGGGGACAAGCCTCTCAGTTCCAGGTTCCCTGGTCTATGTCCATACTTTCTGAATTCAGTATCACTCTGGAATCAGAAAACATCATCTTTAAGAATCTCTCCAATGAAAATCTTTTATAAATACCTTTTGTCTAATTTTTTTTTTTCATTTTGGAGTAACAGAAAACTATCATCTGTCCCCTGTCCCAGCAGGCATTGATACTGAATGCTTCTGATGGACAAATAGCATTTTTTTTTCTTATAGTTTCCTGCACTAGGAAACCACTCCCACAAAGAGCTGTGACTTCCAAAGGCAAGCTGGCCTGTGCAGCAGTGCATTGGAAACAACTGATGCTTAGGTCGAGTGCCACAATTCGACACTTTAATCATTCCAAGTTACAAGTCATTAGTCTTCGGCATAGATAATTAGTCTCTGGGGGCAAGGGTAGACCAAGCAGGAAATTCTAAATCCTCTTAGGCTTGCTTTTCAATTTCCTATTCTCTGTAAATTGATGCAATACTTGGCCCAAAGTTGGCAGTGGACAAATCTTTATTTGGTAAGTATGTCTTCTAATATGAAGGATGCCATTCCTGAGTCAGGAAAAGTAAAACAAATTCTCCCCTGGATACATTAATATATCAGATAGATGCATCTCTCAGTACATTCTTTGGAACGAAATTCCACACAGCAGGTTAATTAGCATGTAACAACTACAGCCTGTGGATGAGCCACAGGATAAGGCCATCCTTAGGAGAAACAGCCTGAGCAGGAACACGGATCGATAAAGAGTTTCTGGTCTACTTTTATGTGCCGGCTGGAACTTGCACACAATTCTTCCTTCTTATCCTGTGCAGTATGTGAGAATCTGACTGGATCTCGGCCTCTCCCAGCTTCGTTCTCTCTGGTCACAGTGGAGAAGCTCTCTCCTTTGGCTACCATGAGCAAATCCATTCTCCCATGACTGGGTTCTCATTATTTCCCCAGATCCGGGAGTGGATGATGTGATCACTTGTATGGCAAAGCTGTTGTTTGTGTTTTTACTTTCAAATATGGAAAGATATGTGGGGTTTATTGGGGTTTATTTTTATAACAAAACAAAACTTTGCAGCCACAATCTCAACTTGCTTCCTCTTGTAGGCATATTTCTGGAGTCCCCCACACTTGGCATTCCTTCATTATATTTCAGGCCTCAGAATAATCTGGTGGCTCTCTTTTGAATTACTGTCTTGATTCAGATGGCTGAACAGTTGCAATGTTGATCCAAGAAATCGCCTCTGAGTTCCTGACTCAGAGAACTCACTGGTTACTGAACATTTCCTCTCTGGTGGCTTGTAGTATGACATTCTCCTCCTGCTCCCTGCCCTCTTGTCATACCTCCCATGCCATCTGTCCATGACTCAGAGGCTCTTCTGTCCTGAGCCTTTGTGCCTCAGTCACCTTAACCTAGAACACCTGTCCTCACCTTCCTGTCTGGGTCTATCTGCCTGAGTTCTGGAAAACATCACTCCTCCTTCTAGGAAACGTTCTAATGATGCAAGCATTGTGCACCATCCTTTCAAAGTGACACTGACGATGATGACAGCTTTAACTTTGTGTTTACACAATAGTTTGTTTAGTTCTTACTTCCAAATTGGGCATAAATCCCTTTCATCTTTTTCATATTTTTGCCCTATTTTGTAAACTCCAAGATGCTGACTGTAAGGTCCAAAATGTTTTATGTATTACTAATGGAAGAGGAAGCATTGTCAAGTATGATGAGCATCCATTTTCAAAAGAAATATGACCACTTATATCTTAAAAATGCAAAATAAAAGTGTGTGTCATATTAAGATTGCAATGTTACTGCAGCTTCATCAAAGCTGACTTTATAACAGACACATGGATGCTTCTTTTAAAAGTAAAAGAATTACCATGGGATAGAGTTTATAGTATCAGTCAAAGGTGTGTGGGGATAATGAGATGGTTTAAAAGTTGGAAGAGTTAGTTTTTAGATGTTACCTAAGAGAAGTAACTGTGCATGATTCCTTTTAATAGGTTTTATTTTATACAGTTATAGATTCACAGAAAACAACAGTTGAGGAAGTACAGAGTGTATGCACGCACACACACACACACACACACACACACACACACTCCCTGTCTCTGTGCTCTCATAGCTTCCCCTATTATCAGATTATATATTACAATTGCCCAACTTTTTATTAATACACCATAATCACTCCAAGTTCTTAGCTTCTATTAGGATTCACTTCTGATGTTCATCTGAGGGTTTAGGTGAATAAAGAAATTTATAGCACCATCATTTTATAATCTGAGAAAAGCCCTCCATGCCCCCCATTTATATTCTCCTACCCCAAATCCCCTCTCTCTCTGTTGTCTCTATAGCCTTGACTTTGGCAGAATAATGCAAGTGGAATATCATGTGGCTGGAATCAGAGACTCTGCAACCTTTTAGGCTTTGCTTACTTTTTCATGTCTTTTCATCGCCTGATAGTTCATTTACTTGTAGTGCTGAATAATATACCTCATGGTCTGGAGTACATCCTAGTTCTTAAATTCACGTACTGAAGGTCGTCTTAGTTGCTTTCAGGTTTGGGTAATTATAAATAAACTTGCTATAAACATCCATGTGTGGGTTTCTGAATGGATATAAGCTTTCAACTCCTTTGAGTAAGTATGGCAACAGCTTGATTGCTGGACTATATAGTAAGAATATATTTAGTTTTATGAGCCGACGAAGAAGTCCGATTGTTTTCCAAAGTGAAAGAACCATTTTATATTCCCACCAGCATTTCTTGTTACCCTACATGTTTGTCAGCATTTGATGATAGGTTTTGGATTATGGCCACTCTAGTAGGGCTAGTATCTTTCTGTTGTAGTTTAGTTTACAATTGTCTAAACATCTTTTTCAATCATCTTTGGTGAGGTCTCTGTTCAGAACACTGGCCATTCTACTACTAACTAGCTTATTTTCTCATGACTTTTCAGAGTTCTTTCTATAATTTGGAGAACAATTCTTCACTAAATTCATCTCTTAAATATCTTTACCCAGTCTGTGTCCTCTCTTCCTGTCCTCCTAAGAGGGTGAAGGGCAGTCTTCTCTTTCTCACATCATTCTCAGATAAGTTATTCCTGTTAGCTCTTTACCCGAGTCCATGTAGTCTTTACCCTCCTGTAAGATGGGACTCTATATTTTGCCTTTGACATAAATAAGCAGTGAGTTTCTTCCTTCCTTCCTTCCTTCCTTCCTTCCTCCGTTGCTTTCCTTTCCATTCCTTCATTTTTTGTTTTTTACCTTAAGTGGTGTATACTGGGTTACTTAAGGACATTTCCATATATATATATGTAATATACTTTGAGCATACCCCATGCTGCCCCCACCTTCACACTCCTCTTAGTTTGTTTTGCTCCTTTATACAAATCTGTTTCCATTTCCATGTCATATATAATTAAATTCATGGTTTTACCCTTCATTATAAAATCTAAGAACTGCAAATGAAAGAACACATGCGGATCCAGTGGTAGTGGGAATATAACTAGTCCATTCACAACTGAAGGAAGTGTCAAAGAGTCTTCCAAAAATAAAAGTAGTTCTTTGAATATAACCCAGCTGAACCAGCACCTGGGCATTTACCAGAGGACTCCAGGTGAGCACATTACAGAGATAATTGCACTATTCACAATAGCTAAACTATAAAACCCCAATCTAGGTGTCTAAGCTCAGAAGAATGGATAAAGAAGATGTGGCATCAGTATATGATGGGACTTGTTAAGAAGAGGTGGCATCAGTATATGATGGGACTTGTTAAGCCAGGAAGTGGGGGTGTCTTTCATGTCTGAGTCACAAAGGCAGGGTCTCAAAGGAAGCAACTTGAGATAAATATTAGTGATGTAGGAGCCCCAAATCAATCCTGTTTTATGTGTCCATGTGTACTCTGGCTTCTCTTTTAGAAGTAGCCATTCCCACAAGCTGTAGCCTCACAGATATCTTGTTCCAGCCAGGCCTCACCTTTCCCAGTCCCCCTGTGATATCAGGGTCTAAATTCTGGTCTTCCCTCTTACTTCCTTAACCTCCATCTCCAAGTCAACAAGAAAAGGGAGGGATGTTAGGATTGTTGCTATTTTAAAACAAATGCCAGCTTGCTGAAAGCAAGTTGCAAACAAAATAGAAGCCTCTCCTTCCGTTCCCCCTCCCCCACAGGAGAGCAAAGACTGTTCTGTCCTTTCAGAGTCTTTCAGAAAACTAAAAGATGGATGAATTAGTGCTGCCATCTTAACTGGCACAAGGAAGGACTAAGCCAATGCCAAACAGGGGAAGTTCCATAGATTTGGTTGAAGTCTTCTTTCTGATTTAATTGATCTGATTGAAGTGAATTGCCAGAAGTGCTGGTGCCCTTGTACTCATTTGTAAATATGGGCTTAAAATACTAGGTCAAATGTTATTGTTTATTTCTGTAATTACCTATGCTAATTATTCCTATATTGAAACAACACAATGGAATTTCCTGGGGGTGGGGTTATTGATAACTTTGCCCTGCAGATGAAAAACTCCATAATACTTGATAAATACAATAAATCATCCATAACAAGACCTTATAGGACAATGATTACCTCCTAAATAATCAATCCCTTCTCATTCTCTTCACCCTCCCCTTTGTTCTTTCTATTGTTCTTTTTGCCTAGAACATTGACAAGTCACATCCACAGACGAGGAGTTTCTTTCAAATAAGAGAAGTACATTTTAAAGTAGCCCCTCAAGAAATTTAAAGCATGCAGGAAAAAGGCAACAATCAAAAGGCGGGGAGACCTGAGGTAGTCAGTGGGAGGAACCCTGATTCTCATAAGCTCCGAGGTGCATGTCCCTGTCAGCTGTGAATAATTCTGCTGCTTTATAGTCTTTCCCTGTCTAATTGGAGAGAAAGAAGATTGCTGATTTGTGGTGTCTTGTTTTCTATAGACTAATTTTTTTAATCAAGACCTCATTTTGTGAAAATATAGGATAATGATTTTTTTCTCAAATATTGTCTTCTGATCATAGATCATTTGATCCTTCTTGCAAATACTCTTTATCAAAGGCCTGAGGTGAGGCCAGTGCCTGATTCCCCACCTATCTCAGTTCTAAGGGTGAGGTATTTCTATAGGATTAACCCTAATATGTCATGACTTGAAACAGTAAAGTTAGCTTCCTGCTTATACTCTGTCCCCGCAGTGGGCCCCCAAGGTGACTGATGGTCACAGACCCTCAGGACCAGGCTGGCAGAGGTTACAGCTCAACTTTCTTGCATGATATTGAAGCTAACTAGAGAATGTCATGCCACCTACCACCCAATGGTCAAAGCAAAAGGGAGGAGAAATTATGTCAGGCACTTTCAAATACCTCCTAGCAACAAAATATATGTGAAGAGCCATACTACCATGACATTTTACAGGTGAGGGACCTGAAGCTCAGAAAGACTAGCTCACTGCTCCATGAGCACATACTAGTGGGGAGCATCCTTTTACCCCCATGCTGATAACTCTATTGGCTGACAGCTCCCTCTCTTCTGGAAGATATAAGGGAAGCATTGTTACCTGGCTCTTTGGTATCATTGCCATCCAATGGGCTATCAAACTCTTTTATTTTAATGTTAAAACCTTGGATTCTCTTAGACTTTCCAGAGCACATAGGGGGTCATGTGGTTATTTGGCTTAATGGTGACTGTAAATGTGATTCTGGGTTATGTAAGTGAGTAGGCAGCTGTCTAGTCTAATTTCAGAGCTGAAAAGACTCCATGAGTACACCCCCACTCTTTTCCACGCATGAAGCTCCCCTAGCAGCTACTATTTTTAATAGCTCTCATTAATTAGCTTATGTGTCAGGAATTGTGCTAAGCGCTTTCCTTTAACACTCACTTAAGGTGAGAGGCACTGATGCTCCATTTAAGAGACACTGCCTTAACTTAAAGCACTGCAGCTGGTGAGGAACGAGCAGCTCTCCTTTCTCACCACCCAACCTATATTTTTGACCCTTATGCTTTATTGCTCACCCCAAACCATGGACTGAACAATGGTCTACACCGCACAACGGCATGCACGAGCTTCACCCAGGTTTTCCAGGAGAGGATTAGACCTCTGTAAAATAAAAATAAAGTGGTCTATGGACAGACCACTTTTAGCAGGGGCATTTGGGTTGGGGGTAAGGGTCAGTTGAGGCGTATTCAGAAGAAGCCTAGGGTAGGGATGCCATGGGATGAGGGGAGGAAGAGGGATATTCTTTGTGTTCATTTCTGAACAAAGTACTGCCATTGTATACTGGGAGGGGCTTAGAGCAGGAATTGACTGTCTCATAGCATGGGAGCTAGAACTTCAATGTCAAATTCTCAACCACTGCTTATATCTAAGTGTGAAGAGGGAAAACCTCCTGCAGCTCTTACTTCTCCCCACTGCATCTGATAGCTCCAGGCATTCCCTGGCATGCAGATAGTGTCTTAATCTTTTATGTCTCTATGTAAGTCTGTGTTCAAATTTCTCCCTTTTATAAAGAACTTAGTGGTAATGGACTGGGGACACATAGTTGTATGACCACACCACTCTTAGCAGTGGACCTGGGTGCTGATACTGTTTCTCCTAAGGCTACCCAGAGTGGAGGTGACCCAGGCCCAAGAGAAAGGGGAGGCTGCTGATCTCTCAGGAACAGGGGCAGATTCAGACCAGTGGAAGGTCACCATGGAAATGGAGGTTGGTTTCTGGCTCTCCAGATTTGGAAGCAAGACAAGTCACCGCCAACCACACAGCTCTGACAATCTGGTAACTGTGCGCCCTTTAAGCAAAAAACCTTCCTCACCTCCTCATCCTACTCCTGTTTCTGTCCAAGTTAGCATTATGATTGCTGCGATTAAACATGACCAAAAACAACTTGAAGAGGAAAGGGTTATTTAGATTCCACTCCCATAGTCTAATCACTGAAGGAAGTCAGGACAGGAACGAAAACAGGGCAGGAACCTTGAGGCAGGAGCTGATGCAGACCATGGAGGGATGCTCTTACCTGGGATGCCCTCATGGCTTGTTCCGCCTGCTTTCTTATAGATCTCAGGACCACCAGCCAAAGGGCTCTTAATCACTAATTAAGAAAATCGTCTATAGGCTTGTCTACAGCTCAGTATTATTGAGACAGTCTCTTAACTGAGATTTCCTTCTCTCATATGGCTTTAGTTTGTGTCAAGTTAGCATAAAACTAGTCAGAATATTCTTGCCCTCCCTTTTCTTTTTCCTTTGTTCTCAAGGCCGCTCTGGAGGACAAAGCTATCACTGGTGAACTCAGGACACACTGTCTGCAGTGCAGAAGAGAACTCAGGACGCATTGTCTGCAATACAAAAGAGAATTCAGGATGCATTGCCTGCAATGTAGAAAAGAACTCAGGATGCACTGTCTGCAGTGCAGAAGAGAACTCAGGATGCATTGTCTAAGTGTACAAGAGAACTCAGGATGCATTG
>NC_034599.1:46668239-46692851 GCF_900095145.1 Mus pahari | reverse complement strand
CAGTGCAGAGGAGAAGACATTTCTAATCTAGAAAATTTTCTTCTGCCTTTTAAAAGCTATTCTGCATCTTTTATAAGATCCCTTTCTCTACCTGAGGGATAGTATATCATCCCTCAAATAATTGCTTTTACATTTTATTTTATATAATTCACTGTTGGAAAATTGAAAAATATTTTGGTAATAGATTAGCATTCATGGAGGAACGTTTTGTTTTTCCTTACTGAATACATTTTTTTTCCTGTTCAAAACCGTCATTCTTACTAATGTTGGAGTTACTTTGTAGCTATAGTTAGCAGTAGACTAAAGAAATTAAAAAAAAATTCTATGTTAGTTTGTAACTGTTTCCCAATCTTTGTCTCATACACTTTCAAAACAGACTTACAAAAAAATGGCTTAAAAACAAATGTAGCCTTTCTTCTTGGGCTCAAAGGATTTTGAAGAATATATTGATATGTTCACAAGTGATTGGAGTAATTTTCTGTAACAGGCTACTTTTGTAAAAGTGTGATGTGTGTCTAACTCATGTGACCCTAAACTGATACTAATCCTGCGTTGTTCAAGCTTATTATATGGGTTTATGGTTGGTGAGTACAGTAGTATGGTGGACCTAAATAAACCCTGGGCCTCTGAGCCCATCACGTAAGATAGTGTGGTGGGTATGAATGGATTTACAGGCACTTTGCACTGCAAGCACTCTTCAACATCTGATTCTTACCAACTATAAATGTAGCTGAGTTGTTGGCCTATTGAATGAGGCTAGACAACCACTCCTACTTTATGTATAAATAGATTTCCTACTCACAGCTTTGTGGCGATGAGAGTAGATGATTAAGGTCAACAGGACAATTTTGATCATTTAATTTGGTGTCAGAACCTAGCTTAAACATAGGGAGTCCTCATCATAGGGATGAAGTGTCCCTGAAGACAGATTACAGAACTGGATTAATGATGGCACAAGCCAGACCTCAGAGGAGTGATGACTCCGAGGGAGCCTTTTAAGCCTAGGAGCTTTGCCAGGTGCATCAAGGAGTTGAAAGAATAGACCTCAAGTTACTACAGCACTGGAGTGCATGAGGGTGCCCCACACCAACAAAACATAGTTATTGAAAATAACACCTAACTGTTTAGATCAACAAAGCTATTACCCTTTGTGATGTCTACCTAGGTTTCTTTTCTCATCTCCCTATTGGACTGGCTCTCTTAATAAAGACCCCATTATCTACTGACTAAATAAACTAAATTTACCTTATGAATCTGAGTTGTGGTATAAATTTTGTGAGCATTAAATAAAATTAATCCCATCATAGACAGATAGATAATATATGATATTGAAGGTAGAGAGATATAGGGAAACAACATATAGATATGCAGATAGATACGAACAGATGACCAATAGATAAGAAGATTGCAGATAGATTCTAGATTCTAGATAGATTATATAAATGGATGCTAGATAAATGATACAAATAGAGCATATATAGGTATACAAATAGATAGCATATATAGGTGGATAGATGATAGATATAAATTGACAAACCAGTAGATACAAGATAGAAAAATAGATGACAGATGATTGATAGATAATATATAGAAATATAGAATATGCTCTGCAAAAAATGGAAGTGAATCTTGTGACCCATCCCTCTTGCTACCCCACTCTACCCAATATCTCAGCACTTCTAAAAGGATGATTTTAACATACTGGTATTAGGGCTTCATAGCTATGTGGCTCCTGTTTGGGGTGACTCCTACTCCCTCTCTTGCCAGCTGTGCAGCTTCAGGCTTGGCACTCAGCTTCTGTAAGAGCTATCATGAGATTTAAACTAGAAAATGAATATAAGTACAGAACAAAGAGAGGGGTGTGTTCACAGAGGTAATCCCTAAGTGAAATGGGATGACACCACTGTCCTGGGAATCATGGGAAGTGTGGTCAGTGCTTCTGCAGTCACTACTCCTGGGGACCTGACTACCTCCTAACTGATAGAGCCAAATAGCTCCCATTATAGGCAAATAACTTACTAGCCTTTTAGGGTCATGGTATTGTGATCTCAAAGAATAGTTTTTTATCTTAAAAAACTAAAACAAGTATCACCGCCATCAAAAACAACTTGAATTCTACTCTGTTGAATTGCAATTAGCAAACATTCTGATGTAAACCAAGCCAATGGCCAGATTGGAAAGTAACTCCCTTGCCATGTCCCTTCCTGCTCCATTGCCTTGAAGTGGTGGGTGGAGTGATCATCTTGATCTTCCTCTAAAACTCAATTCTCACCTTGGTAGAACTGTTTTCACACCTCCATTCACCAAGTTTCTCGGTAGATACTTAGGTTGTTAGCAAACCACTCAGGCTCTCTAGGGAAATACTTTCCTTGGGTGTCTCAGTTGCATTTTAAATTAATACTCAAGAGAGTTGCCTGCCACCTGGATGATAAAAGGCCCGTCTCTCCCACCAATAAATGGCCTCAATTTATTAAAATTCTTCATTCATATGTACAGAATGGTTTATAATATCAAGGTTTTCAGTGAAAAAAAAGTTACATTAAAAAAAGGAAGGTGTAGATTGTAAAATGTTGTTAATTGTTATTACTCAGATTGTATTGAAAATCATTGACCATGCACAATTGGTAGTTGGTATCCATAATGGACCTTGGGGTAAATCCATGCATTTCAGGGACTTTTTCAGCTCAGCTATAATTTATTAAGGCAGTTTGGCAGCCAGTTTTCTCCCTTGACTGTTATGTACTTTCCTGGTTCTACCTACCATAAGTGCAGCAGTGTAGGACCTAGAAAGCATGAGGAACATGGGAGATCTCGTGTCCACTGATTCTCCAGGGGACATTAGAGAGTATGGAGACAAGGCTGGCTGGCAGACCAGCAAGGAGGCTTGAGGAACACATGGACAAGTGTGAGGGATGACAGGAGTATAAGGCTTAAAGATTGACTTTACTAGAGACTTCAAAAACTTGTTTCATAATACATCTGTCACCATTAACTCCTAAAAATCAAGGGAAGGTGACAGAGGCAGGGTTGGCTGGCTAGGGAAAGGAGGAGTCTTATTGTTATTTTGAAAGTGTGGTCCCCACTCTGATTCCAAGGTTTAGGGTGCAGACCTTGTACCTGGTGATCTTGCCTCTGCTCTTACAGTTTTCTAATATCTTCAATTAAGTATCATCCATCCAGTGGTCCTAGGAAAAACACCTAGAGGAAATGTGGCTTCCTTGATCACTTCATACTAAGATTTTGGTATCCTGGATTTTTGTGGTTCTCAACCTTCCTAACACTGTGATCCTTTAATGCATTTCTTTATGTTGTGGTGACACCACCACCCCAACCATAAAATTATTTTCATTGCTATACCATAACTAATTTTACTACTGTTACAAATTGTAATGTAAATATCTGTGTTTTTCCATAGTCTTAGATACCATGTCATGTCAAAAGGGTCCATCTGATTTGGATTATGTCGTTATACATAAATAATGAAGAAGACTTCAAATACTTCCATGATAAGCAGATATTTGGGATATCACTGAATGGCTACAGGCAGTCCAAAAACCAAAGGAGTGAGAATAATAGGTCAAGGTAAATCTGAAATAGCTCCTAACCACAGATTCTTGGCCTGCCTGCTGGCTCCCTTTTCCAGTAGAATTTCTCTCCTTCTACAAGTTGTGACCACTTCCTTTAGAGTATTATAGTTCAAAGGATAAGGCCCTGGCCTAAAGGTGTGTCAAGAAGATGCCTTCATTACTTTTGAGCACCATACCAAATTCTCAGCTCTAAGGGGTTTGATTTACCCATGACTGCAGCCCCAGGGTTAAATAATGTAAAACAGTGTTCAACAAGATTTTACCAAAAAAAAAAAAAAAAATCACACTTATTATAATAGAGTACATGGTGTATTTGAGACTTACAGTGAAGGTTAAGCTGAACATGGAGACAATTCACGCTCCTGCAGGACATGCCCTCCAGGTCACAACCTCAGGGAATGAGGCTGATTTATGATGGGGCAAAAGCTGAGATGCTGGGGCTCTGATGAGCAGATCAAGGTGAAGCCTCGTCAAGGCTCCTGTGCTGTTGATATCTGAAGATCTACTTGAACTCCACTAGAAACTCCTTTCACATCACTCATCAAATTAGTTAGACATGGCCACCAACTGCTTTTAAATCAATTTCCCTTTCCACTCTCTCTCTCATGTAATAAGGAGTGAGGAAGACAGAACACAAACAGCCCATTTCTCTCTGCTCTTCAAACAGAATCAACATCCATCATGATACAATAACAATCACTAGGTCAGTTAGTGCTGCTCTGTCTGAAATATATGGTATAGAACAAAAGCAGAATGGGCAGTGTCGGAGGCAAGGGCACCACAAATTCTCCTACGGTTTAGACATGAAATGTCCCCAAAGACTGGGAAGAGGGAGTGTTTGGATACTATTTCAATGACACTTACATTTGTCCCTGGTACCTGTCCAAAGTCTGGCCCAGTTAATGATAAGGAGTAAGTTATGGCCAGGAGCATGCTCAGACTTGGTCACAATATATCTACTTGCTTTCTTTTATCTGTAATTTGAAAAAATTCAGATAGAAAACTTACTGAAACCAGAGGGTATTTCAGCACCACTCTGTTTTGGAATCGAAATTGCTATTTGTCTAATCCATAAAGCTTTTTTTCCATAGGAAAAATGTCAATTTTCAAGCAGCTAGAAGCATGTACATGACCTGATTCTGGTGAGGAATTAATAGATGACTTTCATTACATATAAATATGTAATGTTGTCCTAACTTATTTTCTGGATATATGCACATACACACATGTATGTTTACATATTTACACACATATATACACACATGTATACATATATAAAAGTATGTATGTATACACATATAAATATATACATAGACGCATATACATATACACATGCATACACACACACACATAGGTGCACAAGGGTTTTGGCAGCAGAGGACTTGCTGCAGATTTGGGAGAAAGTAATTAGAGAACAATTTTTGACAAGAAATGGAACTACTATGCCCCAGTATAGAGGAATGCTAGGACCAGGAATGGGAATGAGTGGGTTGGGGAGCAGGGGGAGGGGATAGGGGATTTTCAGAGGGAAAACTAGAAAAGGGGATAACGATTGAAATGTAAATAAAGAAAATATCTAATAAAAAAAGGAAAAAAAGAAATGGAACTAAATTAGAGATTTTGAGTTTTATATAAATCAATAATATAAATTTTCTAATAAGTGAGAGTAATATTAAGCGTTGTCATTCTTTTTAGACATTTTTATTGAATTAGGAAATGATTGACTGAATACTCAAGGAGGCTCTTCTGAGCAATGTTATAACCTGCCTAGAATAGCCTGGAACTCTCTCTTTGGTTCAGTATTGATGTGATTAACAAGTATTATGGGTTAGAGGTGAAAAATCCCCACAGGCTCATGTGTGGAAAGCTTGGTCCTACAGCAGAAGTTAGAGGTGACTGTATCATGCAGACTGTATCCGCACATGTTCACCTGTGCAGTAACTCACCAACAGATAATTACATGGACCGTTAGGAGATGGTGGCTGACTGGAGTGTGTAGGTCCCTGAGGCATGCCTTTGAAAGGACAGAACTTGTCCCATCCCCCTCACTCTCTACCTTTCTGTGCTCAGAGGTGAGTAGCTCTTCATCGTACTACCTCTACTGCAGTGCTCAGCCTGATGGGGTCACAACTAAAACCTAAAATCACAGGCTAAAATAAACCTCCTTTTGTTTTCAATTGGTAGTTTTCAAGCATTTGCCTCTGTGACAAAAAGTGACTAATGCAGTGGGAGAATTCATCTGTCTGATGTGTCTACCAGGGTGCTACAGATTGTAGGGAAGGACTGTGTTGAGTTTATTAAACAAAAAAGATCCAACTTCGTGTGTTTAAGGAAACAGCCAAACTCAAAAAATAAATTGCCATCTATGGAAAAGTACTGTTTTCTGTGTATAAATGCAAGTGTTTGACTATCTGCAAGAAAATGGAATGATCCTGATCTTACTTGAAATCTGTCTTAGATCCCTACTAAGAAACCAAAGCAGGATGGGTAGGCTTATTTTAGGTAACAATCCAGGGGAGTTGACTCAGCCTGTAGTGTCCACAAAGCAGGCTGGAGGAGGTTTGTGTTGAGTCACAGAGTCGTTCCAAGTGACAGGAGAAAAACAAGGAGGGATAGAAAAAAGGAGAATGAGGTTGAAATGGACACATCACCCTCTCTCCCATGTGACCTTCTGAGAAACTAGCAATTGCCCGTGGAAGGAAAAAGAGGTGTCAGTTGCCAACCATCCCCTATACCATGCCTCCCCATACTTCCAGAAGGGTTCTCTCAGGCAGGCTGCAAGGCGGAGAGGGACCAAGTTACTGTCAGGTGGAGCTTACACAAAATCTGTTTAGAAGTGGCTTCATATCAGAATCAAAGCACAAGAAGGTTGAGGCAAACTGAAGCCACGCACAAAGACACCTGCACTTGGGAACATTCTCCTTGTTCCTAACACCCAGTAGCTAGGAAGCTCCCTGGTGGTACAGAGAGACCTGGCTTTTGACATACAAGACTCATCTCATGTTATGAAAGGCTTCTAGTCCGAGATGACTCATACATAGACCCCAGTATTTTATAAATTCAGTTTTCTATACCAAGCCTTTCTTAGCTTAAGAATCCGCCCAGCTTAGAGATAGGGTGACTCAGCATTGCTCACTAAGTACCTGGCCTCTGGGAGACACTCACAGAGATTGCTGTAACATCTCCTTGGAAACCAGGCCTGTCTGAGTATCAGAGCATCTTGGCACTCGGGGTACATCAGAGACCAGCACTAACTAACGAGGATAGCATATGACACAAATCAGTGCTCACTTCAGGTGGCCGTATATAGAAGGTGCTTGTTAGAAGTTTGTTTTTCATTGATTTTTCTCTGCTATATTCATCCTGCTGCTCACATGATTACATCCTTCATCTGCTCAAAAATGATTTTTAAAAAAAGCCATGTTGTGTCTTGACACTAGGGAATTTCATGATGATTTTTATAATCAATAAGATCGAACACAAAGCAAGTTCATCTTCCAGGCTAGTAACTATAGAAAATAAACACTGTCCTGTGATATTTAGAGTTCTAATACTCATTTAAAATGGTTTCTAATTGAAATAAAATTATGTCACTTTCCCCTATTCTCTTTCCTACCTCCATCCCCTTCCTGATAACCTCATTAAATCTCTTCTCATGCGCACCTACCAAGTTAATTGCTTCTTTTTCTTCTTTGTTGTTACCTGTGTGTATATTAGTATGTATATAAATAAATATACATGTACAGTTTTCTGAGCCTTTTTTTTGTTGATAGTATGGTTTAAAGGCTGACTACTCTGTTTTGGACAATCAATAAGAGGGCTCATCCCTGGAAAAGGCCAATTCTTCTTCCAGTAAGCATAGGTTGCCTTTAGTTCTAGGTCTAGGAGAGGAGTGCTATGGTGATTTTGTTGTTGTTTTACACTTCTATGTAAAAGTCAGTTGATGGCCACTGTTCTGTCTTGCTTGTGCAGCTTCTGAAAATGACTGTCTCACAGCAGACTTCCTGGTTTCCTGGCTCTGAACAATCTTCCTTGATGTTGTCTGAGCCACAGATGCAGGAGCTATGATGTAGACATAGCCACTGGGTCTGTCATCTGTTGATCTCTGTACTATGTCCAGCTATGGTTTTCCCAAGTGGTCTCCATGTGCTAAAAAGAAAAGCTTATTTGATGAGGGGTGGTAGCTACACTTATCTGTGCATATAAGGATACAATTTAGAATGTAGTAAGAAATTAACCTGCTTTGGCAAAGTGATAGCAGTAGATTCTTTTCTCGGAACCATGAGATCACTAGTCCTGGAAAGGTGGCTAGTTTTTCAGGACCAGACGTGATTTTCCTACTGTTGAGGGGACCGTAAGTCCAACTAGACAGCAGTTGGTTGCTGCTGACATGTGAGAGGCACTATTGCATGTTTACACATGTCCTGCCATGCTTAGAATGGCAGTGGTTCATGGGTGTTGCGGCTGGCTGAGTAGGGCTCTTTAATTGCTTCCCTCCATGGCTGCTTGCACAGCGTTTTACAGAACCATGGAAATTAGTGCAAAGGAAAGAGGTTTTCAGATCTAGTCCAGGAATCAACCAAGCCCTGTGTCCTAAGTGTATCCTTAACAGTAGTGGCCAATTCTCAACCCCTGAAGGGCAACCAAGGGCTACACCAATCATCTAAATTGTTTGGAGAATCATTTGGACTACACAGAGCAACTATACTATTTATAGTTCTTCTTTTCTTGTGTCAAGTACTCTGATTCTGGGGGAATTTGTTAGTCTATGGTTCTTGTGGACAACATTGTCAACCCAACTGACTTAACTTTTAACTCCCTATAATATATGTGTATATATATCTATATACATATATTATGTATTATATAATTTATAATACACTATTATATTATATAATCATTTACTATAATATTTATTATAATATTATATATTATATATGTAGTGAATATACATATATATTATACATAGGTATATATATGCATATATAATATGTACAAATATGTATATGTGTATGCATGTAAATCTAATAGATATAGATATGTATGTATAACAGGTGTATGTATATGTACATATATATAATATATATGAATTATGAGTATAATTTTAGGTGCATATAAAATAATATGATCCCTTTATTTTTTATTTTTTATTTTTTTGGATTTTTTGAGACAGAGTTTCTCTGTATAGCCCTGGCTGTCCTGGAACTCACTCTGTAGACCAGGCTGGCCTTGAACTCAGAAATCCGCCTGCCTCTGCCTCCCATGTGCTGGGATTAAAGGCGTGCGCCACCACTGCCCAGTGATTCCTTGAAATTTTATCAAACAACTTTGCTGTTAATTGTCCCTCGTCCCTCCTTCTCTTCCTATATATAAATACAACCTGGGACCCAGATATACCATTCTTTGGCATATGCTCAAAGGACTCTACAGATACTTTCTCAACAATGGTCACTGCCACCCTATTCACAATACCCAAGAAACAGAAGCCACCTAAATGTTCTTCAACAGATGCATGCATAACAAAAGGTGGTGCCTATGCACAATGGTTCCTAGTGAGCTGTAAGGACAAGTGAAATCAGGGACATTTCAGGTAAATGGATAGACCTAGGAAAAACTATATTGGTGAGGTAACCCAGACTCAGCAAGGCAAACTCCACATGTTCTCTCCCACCTATGACTCCTTGCTCCAGATCCTCAGAAGTGAGTCTACAGCATGGAGTTAATACACAGGAGTTCTTACACTCTTAATCACGAAACAGAAGGCAGGTATGCTCTGAGCACAGAATATTCGAACCTTATGAACAGCAACACCTTCAGCTGCTTATATACCCCAAATTTACAACAATCATACTTCCGTGAAAAATAATGACAGTTGTTACTCAAAGTCATTTCTAGTCAGTAGGAGGATAATTGCTATCTCAGTATTACTCAGAATACTATCCTGTGAAAATACTCATCCCCAGAAGTGTTTTCAAGCTTGCCAGACTCCTAGCCATAGACTCTTCCTTACAGGCAGAAACTTCCTGGTCTCCACCATAAGAGCTGATGGACTCATTAAGATCTGATTCTCCAACTCTCCCTTTGGTTTTCTGTGTTGCCCATTGTCTTAGTCAGGGTTTCTATTCCTGCACAATATCACAACCAAGAAGCAAGTTGGGGAGGAAAGGGTTTATTCAGCTTACATTTCCATTCTGCTGTTAATCACCAAAGGATGCAGGACTGGAACTCAAGCAGGTCAAAAAGCAGGAGCTGATGCAGAAGCCATGGAGGGATGTTCTTTTCTGGCTTGCTCAGCCTGCTCTCTTATAGAACCAAGACTACCAGCCCAGAGATGGTCCCACCCACAAGGGGCCCTCCCCCTTGGTCACTAATTGAGAAAATGCCCTGCAGCTGGATCTCATGGAGGCATTTCCCCAACTGAAGCTCCTTTCTCTGTAATAACTCCAGCTGTGTCAAGTTGACATAAAATTAGCCAGTACACCCATGATTTTCCAAGGCATGTTGTTTTTAACATGATTTCTGTTGGTGGCATCCTTGGGAATTAATAAGTCCTATTTACTTAATAACTCATCATTAATTCTTTAAGCAAACTGCAATGAAAATATTGGGAATGCAACCAGCATGATCAGCAGCTCACTGGGAATCCACTTGACTCTTAAGATAGTGGGTTGAACTATGTTCCTAGCAGCCTTATTTATAATAGCCAGAAGCTGGAAAGAACCCAGATGTCCCTCAGCAGAGGAATGGATACAGAAAATGTGGTACATTTACACAATGGAGTACTACTCAACAATTAAAAACAATGAATTCATGAAATTCTTAGGCAAATGGATGGATCTGGAGGATATCATCCTGAGTGAGGTATCCCAATCACAAAAAAACTCACATGATATGCACTCACTGAGAAGCAGATATTAGCCCAGAAACTTAGAATACCCAAGATACAATTTGCAAAACACATGAAACTCAAGAAGAAGGAAGACCAAAGTATAGATACTTCATTCCTTCTTAGACCGGGGATACAAAATACCCATGGAAGTTGTTACAGAGACAAAGTTCGGAGCTGAGATGGAAGGAAGGACCATCCAGAGACTGCCCCACCCGGGGATCCAGTCCATAGACAACCACCAAACCCAGACACTATTACATATGCCAGAAAGATTTTGCCGACAGGACCGTGATATAGCTCTCTCTTATGAGGCTCTGCAAGTGCTGGCGAATACAGAAGTGGATGCTCACAGTCATCTATTGGATGGAACACAGGGCCCCTAATGAAGGAGCTAGAGAAAGTATCCAAGGAGCTAAAGGGATCCACAACCCTATAGGAGGAACAACAATATGAACTAACCAGTACCCCCCAGAGCTGTGTCTCTCGTTGCATATGTAGCAGAGGCCCCTAGTCGGCCATCCATGGGAGGAGAGGCCCTTGGTCTTGTGATGATCATATGCCCCCGTACAGGGGAATGCCAGCACCAGGAAGCAGGAATGGGTGGGTTGGGGAGCAGGGCAGGGGGAGGGTATAGGGGACTTTGGGCATAGCATTTGAAATGCAAATGAAGAAAATATCTAATAAAAAAAGACAGTTGGTTGACTTGAGAGTCTGGAGAGATGGAGCAGGGGTTAAGAATATGTGCAGCTCTTGAAGAGGACTCAAGTGCAGGTGTTCCCAACACCCACGCCATGTGGCCTTCAACCACCCATGGCTCTAACTCCAGACGATTTACTACCCTCTTGTGAGGCCTGTGGTCATCTGCACTCATGCACGCATACACATATGAGCAGAGTTAAAAATAAAAGAATAAATCTTAAAAATACAGATGGCACACAATAACATTATAAATCACTGACTTGAAATTTAGTTTGATTTTTAAATAGTGTGTATGGGAGTATGGTGTGTGTGGATGGGTATGGTTTTGAATGTTGGTGTGGTGGTGGTGGTGGTGGTGGTGGTGGTGGTGGTGTGTGTGTGTGTGGTATGGGCGGGTGGTATATGTGGGTGGTATAGTTTTTGTGGAGAGTGTATTTTGTATGGAGGGTGTAGGGTTGGGGTGGTTTTTGTGTATGGGTGTGGTGGGTATGTTTGAGTGGTGGGGGTGTGGGGGGGTTGCAAAAAATTGCATCTTTGCAGAAATGCTGTAATGTGCACTGCTACATAGTCTCCCAGGAACTGGGATAAATACTGTGATAAGCTAACTTAATTCTCAAAATAACTACCAACCTTCACAATGGACACACCCAGGTTTACAATCTTAAGTCTCTTGACTAATAGCTTTTTCTTTTACTTTTTCTTTTTTGGTCTCTGTTGGTTTTGCTGATTGTTTGACTCTAGGTCTCTCTCTCTCTCTCTCTCTCTCTCACATTCCAAAGTGTTCATCCTCTTCACACACACACACACACACACACACACACACACACACACACACACACGGAGTGAGGAGAGAGAAAGACAGAGACAGAGACAGAGAGACAGAGTTAGTTAAATAGGGACAAGAGGAAAAAGCAGCTGCTTTCAGAATAGCCAGTTTTTACATCTCTGTACAGTTTTGGTTTAACTAAATGAAAAACACATTTCTCTGGAATCTTTACCCTTTAATTGTAAGAATCCACATAATGTACGAGGAATGCGGATTTCTAAGCTGTTTACCTTAACATGGAAATATCACATGCTAGAAACTGCCTGCAATCTGAGATGCCTCTGCCTCTAAAACCCCAGGTTATCCCCCCAATTCCAAACTACTTCCATTACAGAGTGATATCCACATGTCAAATTTAAGTTTGATTAATAATGGTCACCTGATTGGCGAGAAACAGTTGTAAAATTTGTGATGTAATTGTTACTCTTCACATGTATGCATCTGGAACACCAGGGCTCCAATGAGCTAGGCTGTAGTTGGCTCCTTCCTTGGCCTTCTCCCCAAATATCCCTGCTCCTTCCCACCGGCAATAATGTCATGGAATCAAATCCATGTCTGAAAAGGATTTCAAAAGAGCTTACCATATTTCTTTCTTTTTTTTTCTTTACTTTTTGTCTTTTTTAATTAGATATTTTCTTTATTTACATTTCAAATGCTATCCCCTTTCCTAGTTTCCCCTCTGAAAATCCCCTATCCCTGTCTCCCCTCCCCCTGCTCCCCAACCCACCCACTCCAGCTTCCTGGTCCTGGCATTCCCCTATACTGGGGCATAGAACCTTCACAGGACCAAGGGTCTCTCCTCCCATTGATGACCGACTAGGCCATCCTCTGCTACATATGCAGCTAGAGTCATGAGTCCCTCTGTATGTTTTCTTTGATTGGTAGTTTAGTCCCAGGGAGCTCTGGAGATACTGGTTAATTCATATTGTTGTTCCTCCTATGGGGCTGCAAACCCCTTCAGCTCCTTGGGCTTACCATCTTTGGAATTGAATTTAAAAACAAAATTATTTACTTTGTATAAAAAGGTACGCAGAGTTCTGAAGATTTCCTGATGGTCAATGAAGACACGCCCTGGTTACCTCAGCTGTCTGTCTGGGGAGGTGCTGAGACATGAGGGCAGAGAGTGCACACTGCAGAAGTGCCCAGACAGGACAAGATCATGGTTTGGGGAAGCCAGAGGAAGATTACTGTCCATGATTTGCTGGAGGAGACAGGAGAGTTAAGTCTTCCTGGAGGAGGTGACAGGTCTAAGCTAAGGATGAAAAGGCAAGCGGCATTGTACTAGGTAAAGAAATCAGGAGATCTGAGAGAGAGATTTGGGAGAAAGCATTTTCAGAGGAGGGGATGTTAATAAAGACCAAGCATTAAGAGACAGTTAAATGGGTTCTAGGACCCCTTTAAAGCAATTTAACACAGAGAGCAGAGGTCTTTATTCTCAAGCATGGATGCAAGGAATATGAATACCAGCTTACAAAGCATCCAACACTAGGTACGTCAGTCTGTCTGAAATGTACAGTTGTTTGACGGACTCACTCAGAATGGTACTGGTGTCCCAGGGTACTTTTTGCAAGTGTTAGCGTCTTCACAGCTAACACCCCAACCTGTGCCAGCTACAACTAATCAAGAACCATCTTGAGGCCTGCTGATTGGTCATGGATTGTCTTTTTGTGTCACACTCGACACACTTGAACATGTCTGTAGGTGGACAAAATGAACTTAAAATGTATTTTTAGCATCACTGGGGAGTCTAAATTAGATTACGTGAAGTGGCAGAAAAGGAACATGTTGGCACTCTTGCTTTTCTGGAAGGTGTGTGTGTTTGGGGCACAGGAGGGGGAAAAAATCCTGCCTTTCAGATCCTCAAGGGATGGGATGGGAAGAGAAATCCTTTCTAAAGGAGGGCTGCCAGGCGACTCTAAGTCCTGACAATGGCAGGTCTGGGGAGCAGCCACAGGGGTTCTGTGACTCCCCCTAACATTGTGTGATGAGCTGCCGTCCAGAATTAGCCACACTGATACCCATCTGACAAGTCATGGCTATGGCACCAAACAGTGGCTGGGGCATCTCCTTGGACAGAGCATCTCATGGTGTCCACTCAAGCTACAGTACAAACCAAACAACCCACTACACCAACAGAAGGTCCTTTCAGATTAAAAGGCCAAAGCAAACATTTGTTCTTTTACATAAAAAGAATTTTGTACATTAGCCAAGTGGCCCAGAGGACCCTTTAATGCAGTGGTTCTTAATCTGTGGGTCGCAACCTTTTGGGGGTGGGTGGGTGTTGAACAACCCTTGTTAGAGTTTGTATATCAGATATCCTGCATATTGGATATTTACACTGTGATTCATAACAGTAGCAAAATTACAGCTATGAAATAGCAATGGAATAATACTGTGGTTGGATATTAAAGGGTTTTAGCATTAGGGAGGTTGAGAACCACTGACTGAATGGAACTTGACTTAACTCTGACATATTTTCTCCCTAGTATCACATAACACAGGACAAGCAAGCATGCAGACAAAGCCCAAGATAATATCTTGGAGCATTTGGTGCATGCCAGGCTCAGGCACTTCTACCTTCACTGGCTTACCTACTCCTCATCCTAACACTGTGGGGTTACTATCTCCCAATTTTGTGGAAGCAGCAGGCCAGAGACAGGGACAATGACTCATTTGGTCTGCTGGAAAGAGGCAGGAGCATGTTGTTGTAGAACAGTAGCCTTCTACAGCCCAAGCACATGTATTATACTACACCATGAACAGAAGGTACAAAGACATTTTGAAAGATCACATGCAACATCACACTTGAGGAATGGTTATGTTGGTGGAGACTTATCATTGGCCTCTGATAAAAACTGCTGGATGTGTCTGAGAAGTCTTTTAAAAGAGGAGAAATAAAACCATTATCTAATGAGTAAAACTCATAGTTTACAATACATTCCTCGAAACAAATTTTAAAAGTGTGCCACATCCTAGAGTAATACCAAACAATGACCTGTTTATTTCAAGAAATTTTTGATAAAATAACACAAGTCGACATTTGTTAGAGTTTAAAGGATGTGCTTTAATGAGCCTGAACCCTTCACATCAACCAGTAGACAAGGCTGCAAGGGCTACAAGGGCAGACATCCTCTGCTGGGAAACAGGCCTGTGTCTGTACCTACCCTGGCAAGATGTACTGGGTGATATGAGACATGGAACCTAGGTCAAAACACTTGGGGTATCTGGTCAACTTAAGGGCAAAGATGACCTGCTATTGAAACACACTGGGAAACCAATTCATTTAAAGAGCAGGGTAGAGGAAGACAGTATGGTCAGGGATAACTAACACTAAAGACTTTTTTAAAGGCCCTAGGTAATCTACCATTTCAGAAGTTCTCTAAAATATAGAGAGATATGAGTTTAAAACGAGCTATCCAACATTGGGGCATACAATATCTCTCCCAGATATCATAGGCTATCAAATAAAAAAAAAGTCCAGTGTTTGTCAGTAGGATCCTACAGAGTCCTCAAATATTACAGGCCATTTTGACTGCTTTCTTCTTGAACTTGCTGGTAAGACCCTACTGTTAAAGACACCACATATTGCACCACCATTTTCAGTAGTCGGGATACAGGAACTACCAAAGTTTCCATTAGGAATGAGTGGATAAAGAAATTATGGTAAGCAAACATGGAGTATAATGCAGCCTTTAAAAATTGGGGGAGATTGGGCCATCTGCAACAAAGTAGGGAAAACAAGAGGGCATTATGATAAATAAAATTGGCCAGACATAGAAATGACAAATACTTCAGAATTCCATGCATAGAATCTAGATTCACAGAAATAGAGTGAAAGGCAAATGCCAGAAGTTAAATTTGGTAAAATGGGAATGTTGCTCAATGGGTATAAACTTGAAATTATGACTTGACTAATTTCTGAAATCCTAAGGTATAGCATAATAACTATAGTTAATATCACCATACTATGCTAAGTGAATAAGTATGAAGACACACACCACTTGTAGCAGTCTTCTTGCTCCTCTGACTCTTAGGTCGTATCTGTCTCCATAACCATGATGCTCCCTGTGCCTTGGGTGTAAGGATCACCATTTGGAGATGGGCATTCCACAGTCACTTGTTTTCTAAACCTTAGACCAGTTGAAGTTCTCTGCATTCTGCAAAAAAAAGCTTTATGGATAAAGGGTAAGAGATGCACTTAACTATGGGTAGAAGAATAGGAACTCAGGAACAGTTTGATAGTATATCAATTTAGCAATATGGTAGCAGTAGGTTCTCCTCTAAGGTCGATAACGTCTCTAACAATGGTTTTATGCAAGTTTGACAGTATCAGTATGACTGCTGTCCTGTTGAAGATGCCTTAAGTCCATTTATACAGGTGTTGGTTACATCCAAGACATTAATGCCATTGTTGCTCATTTAGGCATATCCTGCCAGGCCAGTCATTATTGCAATCTTACATTTACAGCTGAATGAAAGTAGCGATAACTTTTTTTTCCCCAGGCAGTCTACATGACAGCTTCTGACACTTTGAAAGCTAGTCATCATAGAGGAAACTTCTGGGTTAGAACCAGGTAGATTTGTCCAAGTCCTTTACCGAAGTGTGTGGTGTCTTCCGAAATAGGGCCTCACCTTCTGATTCTTGCAGACAACTAAGAGCAAGGGAAATAGCCTGTATTATTTTGCGAGTCTCTCCAACCACTTTGATCAACAATTTGAAGAGTTGTTCTATAATTGGCATTGGACTTTTGTTTGATAGTCTTTGGCTTCTGGGAAGAACATTTCCCATATGGGGTACTTCCAATTAAATATACACATACATATTTAAGAAAACGTATAAAACAGGCTTTCATATGTTCCTCTCATTCTTCCCTAGAGAAGCCTCCTCAAGCTTTGTCTTAACCCTTCATAGCACTTACTTTCTTCTATCTCCTTCTCTTCCCCCTCCAATGGCCCCCTTTTTCTTCTTTCCTTCTATAGTTAACCCCAAGTTAAGCCTAAATTATCCAGTCACATTTCTGTTGCTTTCTTTTGCATGCATAACTAATTAGCCCTCAAGCTTATTAAAATCTGAAAGATAACATATACAGCTACCATCCCCCTGCAGCATGCAGTGCCTAAAAGAGCCATCATTAGTAAGCATGATCCTGGTATCTGGATTCCAGCCCACACTGGCTACTTCCAGTAATAATTTGTTTGGGGTAATTTTCCTATTGAAGCGTGTTGTGTGATAGGTGCTCTGACACCTCTGAAGGCAAATCTCAAGCTCTTCTGGAAACTATTTTGTAAAAGAGAAACAGTCATGGGGAAGGATTACCACAGGGAATTTTGGAAGCTGGCCACCCAATTAGGCAGCCTTTCTTCTCCAAGGACCTGTAACTTGTGCTCACAGTTTCAGTATTTATATGGACACAGCCCTTGCACTCTGACATTTTTAGAAGAAATTTAGCTCTACCCGAGATCTGGGCTCAGTGACAACCACATTGGTCTCTTTGGAAAGCAAGGATACTCCCAGGAAAAGAGAGTAGTCCCTCCCTTAATCACACTGCCTGTCACTTCTCATAAGTAAGATTGCTAAATGGACAGGAAAACACAATCTCTGTTCTAAATGTAGAGGATGAAGGAAAAGAGGGAGAGGAGAGAGGAAAAGGGTGATGGGGGAGGAGGCTGGAAAGATGGTTTTGGCTGAGAATTTACGTAAGGATGAGGGAGATGAAGAGAAATGAGCTAATACAGAGAGGTCAGCGAGAGGACTCGGCCTGTGGAGCATCTGCCAATAACCAGGGGGTAGAAAAGGAGACAAGGGCTCTTGTCCACATTTCCCTTTGACCGTATGAAAACCACAGAGACCTTTGAAGTACAAAGAGTTGAGTTCAATTTCTGCCTCCATGGCTTTCAAGCCCAGAGGTCTTGGGTATTTTACTTGGTTTCTATGAAGTTTGTTTCCTTCTGTAAAATCAAGTTACCAATCCTTACCTCACAGTGCTGTTATCATATCCCAGCTGGTACGTTCTCCTGGAGGGGATACGTTGATCTTAAGATAGATTGCCCTGGGATGTCTGGGGCGGAACTCTGGGTCTTCTATAATTTAGTTGTCTTGATGAAAGCCAGAGAGTAAAGCCGCACCCCCAAGAGTCAGGGTGCAGCTTCCCAGAAGGAATGTGCTTCATGGTTGAGATTTATTATTGAACCAAGCCAAGGTCAGTCCTGAGACAGGGCATGAAGACAGAGGAGGTAGCTGCATGGAGAAGGTCTTCCTTAAGGGGCATGTCTTTCTGTACAGAGGTAGAAGAAGCCGTAAGACACTCAGGCTCGCGGGTTTTGCCAGAAGGTATATTACAGGGTGCTTTTGCTGGTCAGAAGAAAGATGATTCCTTCAAAAGTAGTGCCACATCGCAGGAAGGCATGGGAGTCTGTTCCAGGCTTCCTTGGGCCTAGCAGTTACGAACATCAGAGCAGCTAGGTTTTATTTTCCATTGCCAGTCCTGACTTTCCTGAAGCTTCTTGGAAGACTGAAGCCTACTGATACCATCCTTACGGGATAATGACACTAAAGGGAAGATTAAGGGGAGAAGGTGAGGGTGACAGCCAAGAGAAACAGGTATGGGGTGAAGGGGGGAGGGGGGAAGCCGGACACACAGGCCTTGGCAGCAAGTGAGGGTGAGACTCTAGGGCCCGAGCTACTTGTGACTACCATGAAGGACTGATGAGGACACGGTTTAGGACACTGCTCTAGATGCCCCAGAAAAGAAGGAAGTCATTCTGACCAACACTGGATTTTATGCAGCTGTTTAAAAGTAGAAGCATGCTCCTTTTAACAGACACCTTTTCTAGTTACCATTTATCCCAGTTTAGAATAAAAATCTAGTGAATTGCCTTTCAGTAAAAGATTTTTAAAATTTAAGTTTACCTTTTGTGTGTGAATGAGACATGTTCTCCATAGATTCATACATCTATTCCCCAGGCAGGGCAGGCTTTGATGTGGGACTTCCCTGAGGAAGGTCAATAGAGGTAGGTCTTGAGCTTCTTAGCCCAAGCCTACTTCATGTCTCCTTCTCTTCCTCCTTCTACTATCACAATTATCCAACTAGGCCTCACTGTAGGTAAGTAACAGTTCTCCTTAATAGAATAGATAGCTGCAGACATAGAGAAGGGGCATTCAGGAAGGAAGGTTGTCACTGGCCCTGGGTGTGGCTAAGGAAAACTTCAGAGCTTAAGATAATATTGCAAATTAAAATTTATGTAGCATATGGGTACATTATATTAAGCCCAATTAATATATGCCAAACAACTGCCATGTTCACGGTCCAATATACAATTGATAAATACTATGCAATGGGAATCCATTCAATCAAAATAACTCTAGCGTTTAATTGCTGCATATGTGATCATTATGCAACATATGCATATCTGAACTTGCGTTATGGTGTGGCTCAGCCCTTAGCATATACCTTTAATACCTCTTGCTGGAATAGAGACATACCCTTAGTATATACCTTAAATCTCAAACAGTGAAGGTAAAGTTAGTTTGTAGAAGGAAGCACCCATGATTTAAAGTGACATCTACACATTGAGTGTCAGACAAAGTGATGAATCAGAAAAAGGTTTGGCAGAATAGGATCTGCACCCCTCTCATGAGAAGAGAGAGGAAAGGGAAGCTACTTAAGAGAGAGCAACACATAAGGAGGAGACAGTTTTACTGGGAGGGTTTCCCAGAGACAGGTAGCAGAGAGAACAAGCTAGACACAGGTGAAGCCAGGAGCCAGAGAACCAGAAGGAGTCAGAAGATGAGAACATATTGCTAAACTTAGTGTAAGGCCAAAAAGAGCAATTCAGGAAAAGCAAAGAGAACCAGGTTGAATCAGTTAGTGTGGAAAGGAGCTTTACGCTAGAACATCAGACCTGAACCAGTCAACCAGAATTCAGAAAGAACTAGAAAGGGTGGACATTTCAGCATCAGGTCTCAGAGGGTGAAAGCATCCTAGGCCTAGATAAGATTATCCAGAGGCTAGGTCCTTCCAGTACTAGGTCTAGGTTAGCAGACCTTCTCTTCAAATCCACTGTGGTCATTTGTGGCCAACTCTCACTAGCCCATGATTGGAGAATCTGATCTTTCTGTCTGTCAGGAGCAGCTATGCCTGCACACCAGTCACACAGGACCTGGCTAGACTTCCTGCAGTAGACCCAGCCTAAGTTTCTACTAAGCTTCTAGACCAGCTCACTTGATTCTCTTAGGCAGAGAAAAGAACTTTCAGTGTCTACAGTGGTGGTTGGGGAATACCTTTCGACAGCTCCATCCCCTCCCCTAGATACCTTTTACAAAGCATCAATGCCCCCAACTCTCTTCTTTTTCATGTAGTTTTCTTTTCATTATGCGGTTCCCCACCAGCACTTCCATCTGGTCTTCTGATGGGAAGGTAGGAAATGTCCACACACACCATCAAGGCTCTCAAATTGGCCAAGACTGTAATTCCTTTGTAAAATGACACTATCAACCTTTGTGAGCTAGGCTTCACAAGATACTCGTGGAAGGATGAATTGTTTAATCACTTCTGAAGGCGCTGCTAAACTGTCACACACCCTTAAAACGTCCACAGCCTCAGCCGGAGATTCTACTGAGAGCAACCTTCTTGTGATTCACACAAAATATACACTAAAAAAGTCACTCAACCTTACTAGCAATAAAAGAAAAGGCATAGAAGATGTGCCTAACCTTGGAGAAACTTGAAGCCTCAGGGAGTGGGGAGGCCTGGAGACACCAGGAAGCATAGATCCATCCTGCCTCCTGTAGACTATTGAAGCATTGAACATCACAAAAGGAAATAGACCCAAAGAAGTGGCAGAAGGGAAAAGAAGGGTGACATCCATTTCCCTTTTTCTTCTTTAACCTCTACTTGCTTGAACAGTTTCAATAAACATTTATCACTTTCATGAGTGCATGCGCTGCACTGATTATTTACGTGTTTATTTTTGGCAACTTGACCCAAGCTACAGTCATCCAAGAGGAGGACCCTTGGATTGAGAGGATGGCCCAATACAATTGGTCTGTGCACAGGCTTCGAGAGCATTTTTCTTACTGATGGTGACACAGAAGGACCCACATCACTCTGGGTGGTGTCATCCCTGGCCAGGTGGTTCTGGGGTATATGAGAAAGCAGGGTGAACAACCATGAAGAACGGGCCAGTAAGCAGCATTCCTCCATGGCCTCAGCTTCAGTTTCTGCCTCCAGGCTCCTGATACCAGAAACGGCAAATTGCAGCAAAACCCATAAACATTCAACAACTGCTGTACAAACAAAGAATAGTCTTAAAGTTGAATATAATAAAATTAAAAATCATATTTTCATGTTCTTTTGTAAATTGAGAAAACAATATAATTTTATAGCAAACACATATGTGTTTACTGTAATTTCTACTTCCATAAAACATGTAGCTGTGTTGGTGTATAGGAAAAAGCACTGAGAAGAGATATCCAGAATAGAACAGGTCTTCTGAAATCGATGTTCCAGGCCACACAACCACCTCATGGTAGAGTAAGACCAT
Source organism: Mus pahari (assembly GCF_900095145.1). Taxonomy (NCBI): domain Eukaryota; kingdom Metazoa; phylum Chordata; class Mammalia; order Rodentia; family Muridae; genus Mus; species Mus pahari. The sequence continues at coordinate 46,671,307 of NC_034599.1, read as the reverse complement.
TGGCCCAATGGATTCTCACTCTGTCTTCCAACTCTTCACCACACCAGCCAGCTTGTTACCCAGACACAACTATGTGGTAGCACTATTCCATTCCTTTCATTGATCTAGTAATGCTTACATACATACATACACACACACACACACACACACACCCCTCTGGGATTTTTATTGCACTCAAATTATTCTTGCCAGGAACAACTGAAGGGCAATGACTAAGTTCAAAATGAGCTTCCACCCCAACCTCACTGAAGTGACCTTTCCTAACCCCTTGGAAGCTTCTTACATGTCCACTGAAATTTGTCTTTTGTTTTAGCATAAATTTGCTGTTCCTCATCATAGGCAATAGACGTCATGGTCCAAAGGAGAACGAAAAGGCTCAGCATGTCTGTTCTGAGGCACCAGAGACCTCTTTCTTGCCTGCTCCTCTTCCCTCTGATCTGGACTTTCCTTGGTTTTGGTCCCATGCTCATTCATTTTCATCAAAGGTTTAATTATGTCCCAGGATTCTGATCACTGGTTTATTAAATGTTGAAGCCCATAAATGCAGAATGATGATTTCTCAGTAATGAGCTTCATTCAGAAGGAGAGGAGAGGCTCAAGCCCGGGAGTAATCTCCAGGAGTTTGGCATCAGCCGTTCCATCTCTGGCAGGCTTAATCATGGCTTTGGCTTCTCAAGCGCTCGACCTACTGGATTGTCTAAGGTCAAAAGGGATGCCCCAAATTAATTTTTAAAGACACATGGCTGCTAGTGGTGGACAGTGTTTGCTCACAATATTAAAAGCAGCTCCTTTTATTTTTCCTCAGATTATGAGCCAAAATAAGTTAGCTTGAAATGATAGGAGTGACGTCCTAGTGTAAGAGGAAAATAAACAGGCACTGCTATGTTTATAAGATAAAGCAAATCTTGGAGAAAGCCTGCATTGAAAGAAACCAAGCAAAATAGACAGCTGAAGTTGTGGGGGAGGGGAGAGCTATCTAGGAGGAGTTGGGAAGAGGGAAAAATATGACCAAATATGTATTATGTAATTAAAAAAAAATAAATAAAAAGGGAAGAAAATAAAAACATCTCCCAGCTAAAGCAAAAACTCCCCCACAAATGCAAGACTGAATGAGAACAAAATGACTCACATTCTATGCATTTATTCAGTGTTTCCTATGTATAAAATATAATTTTAGATATTATGAGGAATCAAACAATGGTTTCCTGGTTGGGATTCCAGGATAAGGCAAGAGATAAGAGGAATTGTTAACACTATCAGTTGTAGCATGGTTATTAGAATTATGACAGAGGCATAGCATCTTTGAGTGAGAGGCTGGTTTGCATGAGGACATCAGGAAAGGACCAAAGTAGTATTTCAGATTAGCTTTTAAATACAGATTAAAAAAAAAAAACTTTCTACTCTGCTTATATAAGAAAAAAAACACACTGTAACAAATAAATTTTCTAATAAACTGAAACGTTCAGAGATAAATTAAAAAAAAAAAACAGCACTGAGTACCCTAATTGGCTATCAAAACCAATAAATGGTCAGCCTTGAACTCATACATACAACTAACAGACTGAGCATTTATGTACTTAGGAATATGTATGTATACAGATACATCTATGTATATAATATCAATAAATGAGGAGAGAGGAGGGGGAAGTAACAAGAAGGGAAAGAAAAGGGAGGGGAGAGGAGGAAGGGGTAAAGGAGAAGGCAGAGGCCTTTCTTTTATTTTGTGACTCTTCAACATCTGGTTCTAAGCCCATGTAAAGCCTGACTCCTGTTTGACCTTGACTCTGTAAGAACGTCTTAGTTGGTGTTTTATTGCTGTAAGAGACATTATGGGCCCGGCAACTCTTATAAATGGAAATATTAAGTTGGGGCTGACTTGCAGTTTCAGGAGCTTTGTGCATTATCATTATGGCCGAGAGCAAGGGAGTGCACAGGTGGCAGCTGTGGAGGAACCTAAAGTTCTCATCTTGATCTGTAGGCAGTAGGAGACTATGTGCCACATTGGGCAGAGCTTGAGCATAAGAGACCTCAAAGCCTGTCCCCACAGTGACACACCTCCTCCAACAAGGCCACACCTCCTAACAGTGCTACTCCCTATGGACCAAGCATTCAAACACGAGGCCATGCCTATCCAAACCACCACAATCTCCTTGTGATACGTTTCTTTCGTCTAATCAAATTTCAATATGTATTTTGTTTGGTTTGTGTCTAGTACCAAGCTACCAAGTGATCCTTGACTGAACACCTGTCAGGGGCAAAGCTGAAGGAGAGTCACGCTTTTCCACCAAATTGAAGTTGAAAGAGACATAACATAGCTGTTCTAGTAGGAAGTATGCTGGCCTGTTGTAATCCGGGTCACAGCAAGATGAGCATCACTATTGGATATAGCCTTCAGGCATGAAGATCAAGAATTTTCTGTTTTCAATAAAGTGTTTCTCATAGACAGGAAAGAAACAAAGAAAAAGTAAAAACCCACCCAACCAACCACTCATCTGCAGCATTACTTCTGGAGTGAAGGAAGACACCAGCAATGGACAGCAGACTCCTAATCTGGTATCATGGGAAGGGGGTGGACTTTAGGATGAGAATGGACATCACAGGTCCTTCCATGTCTCTGCTGTGAGGCCTTGGAAATTGGAGCCTAATTTTGAATCCTGTGGACTAAAATCAACTGGGTTACTGAGGTGACTAAATGAAACAATGTAATGCATGCACATGGTAAACATAGCCAAAGATATCAATTCCTCCCCCAGAGTCCTAGCTTGTTGCTTTCCCTTGGTTCAGGAATCAGGTATCTCTGATTCTCATATTTTCTAAGATTGGAGCTGTTCCTCACTTTTCTCTTTCTAATGCCACAGAGTCCAGACAGTGGCCTACAAGAGATCATAGGGTCTAGATAGAAAAAGTACCAGGAAAAAGTGACACAGCCCTGGAGTCGGGGAGGGTACAGAAGACTCCGTAGCATATAAAGCTATCAGAGGCCGGGAGTGGTGGCGCATGCCTTTAATCCCAGCACTTGGGAGGCAGAGGCAGGTGGATTTCTGAGTTCGAGGCCAGCCTGGTCTACA
>NC_034599.1:46656593-46668219 GCF_900095145.1 Mus pahari | reverse complement strand
AGTGAGTTCCAGGACAGCCAGGGCTACACAGAGAAACCCTGTCTCGAAAAACCTAAAATAAATAAATAAATAAATAAATAAATAAAGCTATCAGAGACAGAAATTTCAATCATTGAACCCAATAGTTGAGATCTTTTATGACTATAAATAATAACTCTGCAAATTAGCATGCTACTGTGCTATTTGGAGACACAGCCGTCACTAATGTCATGTAGTAGATCCCTGAACTGTTTGTGCATTAGCTAATGGCTTTTATATGTATAGTTCTTTAAGATGACAGTACAGCCATTTACAATGTAATGTTTAAACATGACCATATGTTGGAATTATAGAATTATAAAAACTAGCCAGTCCTCTCTCTGAAGAATTTATAATCCAGTCTGAACTGACTAGGAGATACATTCACACCTACACTTGAGAGACAACAAAGGAAAGCCATTAAAAAATTTAACTATGAATAAAATCACAAATTATTATGAAGCAATCATGATGCTCTTATGTACAGCAAATGGAGACTTTTTTAATCTTTAATTTTAAGATCATTCATTATAAAAAGAGCAAGAGGCTTGTGGAAGGATCAATCATGCGTTCAGAAGTAGAAAGCAGGACTACATTTGAGGTTGTCGTTATCATTATTGTTATTGCTATTACTTTGATTGTAAGCCAAGTCTTTAATGGCTGAGCCATCTCTCCAACTCCCCCCCCCAATTTTTTCTTTTATTAAATCACACATTTATATCTTTAGAATTGAGTCAGCCCTTAATAATTTTGGTTGATTTATTGATTCATTGGTTGATCTATCTATTAATTCATAAAACAAGAGATATTTCATACTCTATTCCAAGCAATAGAAATACACAGAGGAAGAAGCAATAAGCTTTTACACACATAGGAGTTTGTGGATAAGACAGACTTCACGTAAGTGTTTGTTAATAGAAGGAGGGGGTGGTGTTGAGCCTGGTTTAGGATTTGAAACTTCCAAGGCCCCCACACTCACTTCCAGTGATGGTGGGAGGACAAAGGGCCTTGTTTTTTCTTTATCTTTTTCAAGGGAGGTATTGAGATGTACCACAAAGTTCATGTTGATTTTTGTACACACATTACTGTGTCATCATAGTACAGATGAGACCATACCATGACAATGGGAAGGATGTTATTTTCCTGATAAATGGGTCCCCTTAAACTGGAGAATTTAGACCCTGTTCCTTTTATAACATGAATTAGAGCCACAGTTCTCACTTGCTATTTGACTGGGAAGTGCTGAGGTACAGGGGAGGACATTTTATTAGAAACTATCAAGCTAAGAGCTACTATGGGGAAGGCAGAAGAATCTGGTCTCCCCTTGCACTTACAAGTCTTTCTCAGTGACATCCCCAAACATGCTCAGGTTCATCTGTGGTGAAAGCCTGTCACCATTGAAGAGCCTGTCTGAAATATGTACTTCAGAGCAGAATTCAGCTACAGGGATTTGAAATCTCTATCAAAATAAACTTAGTGATCCAATGTGTGCTAAGCACAATGGCGCATGCATATCATGCCTCTAGGGTGTGGTCTAACACATATCCTTTACATAGGAGCATGGCAAAAATCCACAATTTAAGGAGGTCACATGAACAGCCCAGCACACAAAGAGCCCTAAAACAGGAACCAGAGACAGCTTTCTACTCTGAACCCTGAAAAATAATTCTTTATTGAACTGGTCATTTTTACACTGCAGAATGGACACCCACACTTTATCCAAAGGCCCTTCTGGTGCTAAGGGTCTTTGATGAGTGGGTGTAGTAACCTGTGCAAAGTGTCAGCTATCTATCAGCTATAGAACTGGCAAAGATTTGTCCTCATTCTTTAAGCTGTATCTTAACTTAGTTAGTTGTTTCTTTGCAATGCAGGAGCTATTTTTTTCCCTTGCAATCTCACTTTTCTATCAGGTCTTTCTTCTATTTCCTGAGCGATTGAAGTCACGTTTGGAAATTCCTTGCCCATGCCTCTACCTTGAGGTGTCTCTCACAACATTTTTAGAGCTTTGGGTTTTACCTTAAGGCCTCTGATTCCCTTGAATTGATTTTGGACTAGGTAAGAGACAGGAATCTGGTTTTACACTTCTACAAGTGGACATCCAATTTTGTAGCACTATTTGTGTCCTGGCGTCTTTTCTCTGGTGTCTTTTTCAATTTCTTTCTTTGCTGTTTTTGTTCTTCTTGTTTAGTCTGTTGTTTCTGTTTTAAATTTTTAAGAATTTCATATGAGTCCACACACTCTCCCGCTCTCTCATCCCCTTGAAGTTCCAAGTTCTCCCCACTACCCCCTCTCAAATTCCTGACTTCTTGTATAATTATCATTGTTATATACATCCTATGTACTTAGTTATGTACACACACACACACACACACACACACGTCCAATTGGTGTTGCTCACATATACCTGTGTTTAGATGTTTAGGGATGACCATGTGGAATTGGAAAAATCTATCAGAGTCCTCATCCCTGAAGAAAACTGATTTTAATTCTCTTAATAGCCATTGATAGTCTGTATCTATCCATTTAAGGATGGTGCATTATGATATTTCCTCCCATCTATGATAGCATATGATCTTGTGTAGGTCTTGGATAGGCAACCACATGGTTGTTATTTCATGAGTATAGCATCCATGGCATGTCTAGAAAACATTATCTCACAGCCATTGTTCTGGTCCTCTGGCTTTTGTAATCATTCTGGTACTACTTCCATCATGCTCCCTTATCCTTTAATGGAGGGGTTGTCTGTAGATGAATCAATTGAGACTGGAATTATGGTGCTATAAATGTCTACACGAAAAACTTAGAGTTGAAGCTAAAGATATGGCCCAGTGGTTAAGAATAATGGCTGCTCTTCCAGAAAACTTGTGTTCAATTCCCAGCACCCACATCTTGACACAGAACCATTTGTAATTCTAATTCTAGGAGACCTAATACTTTTTTACTGGATTCTGTGAGCTCCCAGCCTGCCCTTGATACATGAACATACATGCATATGAAACATCCATACACATTAAATAAGTAATAAATAAATAAATATTGATTGATTTTAAATTAATAGCTTACTAATACTCAAGGATTTAGAAAACCAAGAGAAAGCCAAACCTCAAATCAGTAAACAGAAAGAAATAATAAAGATCGGAGTATAAATCAATGCAAAAGCATTACAAAGAATCAATGAAACAAAATTGGGAAAGACGTAGTTAAACTAATCAAAAGAAGAAGAAAGAAGACCTAGTATAATATTAGAGAAAAAGATATCCTACAACAGATACTAATAAAATTCAAAGGATCATTAAGGTATTGTTTGAAATACTATATTTCAATAAAGTAGAAAATCTAAAAGAAACAGATAAGTTTATAAGCACATATGTCCTGTCAAAATTAAGTCAAGAGGATATAACCCACTTAAACAGGTGCAAGTGATGATTATAAATCTTCCAACTAATAATGTTAGCCAAGGTGTAGTATTGCTCTGACACAAGAACTAGATAAAGACAATATAAAGGAAGGAAATTATAGTTTCATCTTCATGACGTACATGGATACAAACACGCCAGTAACACACTGGGAAACCAACTTTAATAAGACATTACAAAGCTCATTCACCAGGATCATGTTGCCTTCATTCCAGAGAGCCCTGTTTTATCCTTCCTTTGCTGTGGTCAGACTGACCTGGATACTGCCATCATGGCATACTGTTTATATTTCATGCAAGACTATCATGGCTTCACTAGGAAATAAAGACCACTCTGGTTGTGGTCTGTGTCCTCTTGCTAACCCGAGAGCACTGCTCATGGCACCTGGAGTAGTGTGTAAATACCCACTGTTCATCTACTGCAGCATGTCACTGTCCAGCCTTGAATGGGAAAGGAGACACAAACTGACTGCTTCTTCTCTTTCTTTTTTGCTTCATTGGGTCTAAACTAAATGTAGTTATTCCATTTTCTCCCAAATTTGTGTATACTTTGTTTAAAAAAAAATCACTAGAAATGAACAGTCTCTGAATCCTGCCTCTAAATGTCCCAGAGAGAGGGGGAGAGAGAAGGAGAGAAAATGTCTTTCACCTGCTTAGATCATATGACTATACTTGCCCAATAAACTTTGACTAGGGCAGAAGGCTTGTGCAAGACATTTTATTTGCCAGGCTCATTCCATAAAGAAGCAAAGTCCTCAAAAAATGAGTCATATGTGTTTTGGGCAGAGCTTAGTGCAGGGACGTATTAGTGATACCAACAATAAAGTTAGTGCTTCATAGACTCAAACCATTCCCATGGTCATTTTTTAACCCCTTAAATCTCCTAAGGGAATGAATAGTGCTCACATTAGTTAAAAACTGAGAAAGGTGAGGTTCAGAAGAGTTAGAGTTTTTTTCTATGCCTATACTACCTTAGAGTCTAGTGCTGAGACCAAAATAAGGTTCCCAGCAAATTATAAGAGAAAGTTTCCCCCACTCCTGGTGTGTGGTATGGAGAGATCCATGAGGATTCATTCAAGGTGAGATAGCCAGCAGCTCTCCACTCAATCATCTCATTCCAAGCCCAGCAGAGAAGCAGTAAGAGGCAGTAGAGTGCAGGCTCAGTGCTACTATTCAGGGGATGGAACTGCTTTTTGTCTTGAAGGGGAGAGAAGTGATAGGAAAGGCAAGGGGGAGGGCTACGTAAGACTCAGTGCAAGTTTGTACAGTGCTTGGACAATTTTGATAATCCATGGGTACCCCCTCCCAAGGACAGGAAACCCATGGATTGGTGGGGTGTCAGGTAGAGGCAGAAAACCAACCTTCAGAGGTCAGCTCAATGTCACATCATGTCAGCTGTGTGACTTCTCTTCCCACAGTCCTCTCCTTACACAGAGAGTAAAGTGGTGGCCTTACTTAGGCAGGCAGACAGAGCAACGGAAGCCTGGCTGAGAACCCCTCAACCCTCCCAGCTCTGTGAGCTATGATTTTGTTTTTTTCATGTAAAACTGGTTCACTTGTTTCTTTTTTTATTGGATATTTTCTTTATTTACATTTCAAATATCATCCCCCCACTGTCCCCCACACACTTCTATGAGGGTGTTTCCCCACCCACCCACCCCTACCACCCAGCTCTTGAATTCCTCAACACTGGGGCATCAAGCCTTCACAGGACCAAGGGCCTTTCCTCCCATTGATGTCCGACATGGCCATCCTCTGCTACACATGTGTCTGGAGCCATGGGCCCCTCCATGTGTACTCCTTGGTTAGTGGTTTAGTCCCTGGGAACTCAGGGGGGTCTGGTTGGTTAATATTATTGTTCTTCCTATGGGGTTGCACACCCCTTCAGTTCCTTTAGTCCTTTCTCTAAATCCTCCATTGGGGACCCCATTGGGGACCTCGTGCTCAGTCCAATGGTTGGCTGTGAGTATCCACCTCTGTATTTGTCAGGCTCTGGCAGAGCCTCTCAGGAGACAGCTCTATCAGGCTCCTGTCAGCAAGCACTTCTTGGCATCCATAATAGTATCTGGGTTTGGTAATTGTATATGGGGTGGATCCCCAGGTGGGGAAGTCTTTGGATGGCCTTTCCTTTAGTCTTTGCTTCACACTCCCATGAGTATTTTGTTCCTCTTTCTAAGAAGGACCAATGCACCCACACTTTGGCCATCCTTCTTCTTGAGCTTAATGTGGTCTGTGAAATGTATCTTGGGTATTCAAGCTCTTGGGCTAATATCCAGGTATCAGTGAGTGCATACCATGTGTGTTCTTTTGTGATTGAGTTACCTCACTCAGGATGGTATTTTCTAGTTCTAGCCATTTGCCTAAAAATTTCATGAAGTCGTTTTTAATAGCTGAGTAGTACTCCGTTGTGTGATCTATGATTTTGCTAAGCTGTACAATGCCGGGAGACCATATACAGTTGTCTCTGGGGCCACATTCTCACCTGTTCCCAAGGGCAGCAGCAACTTTGAGTTAAACTCATTTTGTAGATTTCATTCTCAGTAGGTCGTGCTTGCAGGAAATACCCAAATAACTCAGCATGTCTTGCAGAGTGGGACACTGTGGTTATGATGGATGTCCCAGTGGGTCTCTGCTCATCACTGACACTCTAACTAGACACAGGCTTGGCTAAAGTGTAATCTCACTCCCAATAGATGACCAGAGGGCAATACACCGGCTAGGCATCACTCCTGCACTCAGCCCCAGCATATTCCCAAGTACATCAAAGCATTTGGGAGGCACATGGTATAAGAAGCTAACAATACCGCATAAGAAGAAGGGTAAGCTTAACACCATTCCGGGCATTTTCTTTTCTTTTGAAATTTCCATTTAAAATGTTTTAAAAGAGAAATTTCATTAATTTATGGCTTATCACCTGGGAGTCAGAGTTGATTTTAAAGGAGTAACACAGCAATCAGCTCAGCTCTGCCCTTGAGTGGGATCAGAGCTGTCCCTGGCTATGGAGAGGTAAGCTCGAGGGCAGGAGAGGCAGACTGAAGCCCACACATAACACTACCCATCTTGGGTGAGTTTGGGGGTAGAAGTGTTCTCTTGGGTCTTTAACTGGGAAGGTAAGAAGCATCTTTCCCAACAGTCTACTGTCTGTGAATCACAACCCACTACGAAGGGCACGGCTCATCAAGGAATGGATAGTTCAACTTGAACAAGGCACCTTTCTGCCCATGCTGTTGCTAGCCTCAAAGTCTAAACATGTCAACTTTATCTGTAATACTTGTCCCTTTTGTGACTACTTTGCTATGAAATTACCTAATCCTGGTCCAGCTCTTCATCCTCTGCTTGCCGTGACATGTAATTTAGTCCCATTTATAATGCCAGCATTGTTGGATCTCTCCCTGTTACTTTCTTCCATTCTCTGTGGCCATCTGAATAAAGCCACTTAAGACCCATAGAAGGATTACAAAGAAATGTCAGATTTGGTTCTAGAAGTACAGCCATGGTTTGGTGGCCAAGGCATCACTCTGGTGACCTTGAGTCTGACCCTTGAGTCAGTTCCTTTCCTTGTTCTGCTATGACTCTGTGCTCTGCAAGTCATTCAATTTGTCCCCTCCTCTATCACGAGTCCCTGAGTTCAGCCCTTATATGGGAGGTCAAAAACTAATTTACCATGATGCTGGGAGTGTTTAACCCGACACAATTACACAGCTTTCTGATTTCTGGGCTGACCCTCACCTTTCATCCCAAGCAACAATGACATTTATCTTGCAGGGTACCTATCAGATGATCTACCCAGCTTCTGTCTACCCTGGGTCCACAACTAACAAACACATCTACTTTGTTGCAGATCTTTGCCTCACCGGATGCTCACCAGGCTAGGTCCTGGATAGGTACCTATGCTCACAATAAATAATGGAGGAATTGTGTTTATTTCTGGAATCCTTTTCCACAGTCCTCAGAAGAGTGCTTCCTAAATAGTTGCATTCCCCCTGCCCCCAGAGGACATTAAAATGAGATGTCTGTTTCCTAGTGCGAGACTCACTGCCTCATGACTGTAATGATGGCGATGGAGGCTACTATCATTCTCCCCATCCCAAGTGGACTATGAAAACATTTGCCTGATAGCTTTTCTTTTTAACACATGAAATAAAACATAGCTGTTTCCACCAACATTTTAGGTTTTAGATTTCTGTGGGATTACAAAGAACAGATAGGTTACAGCTTATAAAGAAGAATAGGCTTAGAGATAGAGGTGTGTGTATGTGTGTGTGTGTGTGTGTGTGTGTGTGTGTGTGTGCATCCCTATTCGCTTCCCATAAAATTTACCCTTAAATCATAAAAGTAAAGGCTAGGTCCATTCTGTCCAGTGATCCTGAAGAGACTTGGAGTACTGAGTAAAGAAGTTGAGTAGCACTCTTCCGGAAGGCAGCAGAGAGGAGGATGCTGTCTAGCCAGTAGTAGCCAACTGTGTACTCCACACACTGAGTGGTTTTACTAATCTCTAACAATGGGACCACTCCCTGGGCATTGCTTTCACAGACCTCACATTCTTTAAAGATGGTCAGTTCCCAAACATACTAATGTCATGCTGAATTTATGACACATTAGAGGGCAGAAATTATTTCAACATTCAGGCTAGAAATGTATCTGGTATGATCCATTCTCAGCTAGATGGGTTTCTCACTCCCAATCTCTAAACCCACTACCTAAGGTTTCACCTTAATGCTGCAGGGCTGTATTATATGCTTTGCTAAGTGCCAGGCCTTCTATGTTTGGAGATACAAATTTTTCTTTATCATCTTTGAGAGGGTAAGGACATTTACGCATAAAATATGAAATCTATGATGGCAGAGATGGCTCAGAGCCTGCATCAGTGAAGCATAGAGGAGCCATGGAACTGAAATATCCCACACTTCATCGGCACTGTGCCCTAGGGACTGAACTCAGAAAACTCATACCTTGAAAAAGCCACCATAAATATTTAGTGAGCTGATAATCGAGGCAGAGCTGATGTAGAGCAGAGGCAGTAAATTCTACTCTTAAGACGTAGGAGAAATATTTTTCTTGGTTGAAATAATTTATGAGTACTGTGGGGGTAGAAGAGACGAGGAGTGAAGAACTGAACTCGTGATTTGTTATGATTCTTATTTCCAGGACTTGAATTTATTCCAGGGTGCTTTCTGTTCACTGCAGCAGTGTGTGTGTGTGTGTGTGTGTGTGTGTGTGTGTGTGTGTGCAAGGGCGCAAATCATCTGTCATATTCTTAAACAATGGAAACAAAATACAATGCAATTTCATGGAAACCCCGCTCTGGGTTATATTTCCAGGTTTGATTAATTCTGTTTCCATGTTGCTTGCTCTTTGAATAATCAGTGTACTGCAGCCTTTTAAAACCTTCATAATATATGTTTTTGTCTCTGGTTCTATGACTTCAAAACTCTGAGAAGGTAAGTTGGTGACAAATGAAGAAACTGAGCCCAAACCAGTACAAATGGAATTGCCAGAGGCCACATGCCAGTATAAAGCTAAGTCTCATGGGGTGCTGCCCATAGACACCCACTGGAGAAGAATCACCTTAATCTACCATTACGTTATATCTAGGCTTGAGCTTCTAAAAAAAGCAGGGCTATCCATAGCTTGTCATATTAAAAAAATATCTTTATGCTGCCTGGTACATACTGATAATGGTCAGAACCTATTTGAATAGCCCACTGTTTCTCCAGTGCATTTTAGAGTATTGTTTCCTACAAAATACCCTTGAAAGAAAGGATCTGTATGGCATGAAGCTGGGCAATGTAACTCTTCTGAGAGAGTTATAATACAGGAGAACATTCCAAACACTCTGAGATGCTCTGCAGAAAAACAGTTGGTTTGCGTATGGTCCAAAAGTAACCAGGGACACATCCCTAACTATGGTGCCTATTTAGCATACTGAAGTGCATGCTGGTCCCTCAGGCTCTCTCAGCTTTGCAAGTACCTGTGAAAGAGTCCATGCTGGCATCCTGTGCATCTTAGCTCTTTTCAAAATGTCTTCCTTTCCCCAGCCTCTCATTTCTATATAACTCTGCCATTGGCCATATGCAATCTTTCTTGGCCCTCTTCTTCTTTCACTCAGCCCAATCCCCTCTCATGGCCCTGTTCAGTCAACAATATTCTGTTCCTGCTCTGAACTTTTCCAGATGCCTCTGGCTGTATCCATTCAGTCTGTTTTTATTTAACCCAGAACTTTCCAAGCTAACTGAACTTCTAACTTTTGTTGATCCTCTCTTTCAGCCTCAGGGAAGTGGGCTTGTATCAAGCATTCCTAATTCTGAGTGGCTGCTAGGAAAGCTGTCATCTCTCAATTTTCTAGGCCACTGCTCCCCATGTCCCCACTGCTCCCCATGTCCCCTGCTTCCTTGGCTCTCTTCTTGACCCATCTTTCCTTCCTTCCTTCCTTCCTTCCTTCCTTCCTTCCTTCCTTCCTTCCTTCCTTCCTTTTTTTGTTTATTAGATATCTTCTTTATTTATATTTCAAATGTTATCCCCTTTCCTGCTTTCCCTTCTGAAAACCCCCATCCTATCCCCCTTCCTCCTGCTCACCAACCCACCCACTACCATTTCCCTGCCCTGGCATTCCCCTATCCTGGGGCATCGAGCCTTTACAGGACCAGGAGCCTCTCCTCCCATTGATGTCCAACAAGGCCATTCTCTACTACATATGCGGCTGGAGCCATGGGTCCTGCCATGTGTACTCCTTGGTTGGTAGTTTAGTCACTGACAGCCCTGGGGGTACTGGTTGGCTCATATTGTTGGTCCTCCTATGGGGCTGCAAACCACTTTAGCTCCTTCAGTCCTTTCTCTAACTCCTCCATTGGGGACCCTGTGCTCAGTCCAATGGTTGACTTTGAACATCCACCTCTGTATTTGTCAGGCAGTGACAAAGCCTCTCAGGAGACAGTTAAATCAGGCTCCTGTTAGCAAGCACTTGTTGGCATCCACAATAGTGTCTGGGTTTGGTAACTGTATTTGGGGTGGATCCCCAGGTGGGGCAGTCTCTGGATGTTGGCCCATCTTTCTAATTTCTATGATTTCTTTGAGATACCTCAGGATGGTCACCAGCTATGGGAAATTTTCTTTGTTCCCCTGAAACAAGTGTTCTTTAAACATATCTGTATTTTGTTGTGAGCACAGAGGACCCTGAATTGGGATATAAATCCAAAATTATATACCTCCTACAAATGATTGTTGAGCAGGGAACATACTTTACTTCTATTTGATCTCTTAGCATAGTACAGTGCTGAGTCCAAACAATCCAACTGTGGTGTGCATAAAAGAGAAGTAACTGGACCGTGTGTATGAAGCAATAATGCTGACCTCCCCATGCTTCTCCTGTTGTAGAAGGCAGTAGTTGCCTTCTCCCTGGGGTGTCATCTGTTTTCTGTGGACCTTCACTATCTTGGTGTCCTGTTTATAGGATGCTTACAGAGGAGGTCAGTAAAATAACACTGGTGTTAACACAAGCTCTGGATATTAGCCAACTAACCAAGTGCACTGGAACCTGTGTGATCTAACAGGAGTGAGAGATGATTTGTGTACAGTTAAAGATGGAGTAATGTGACTTTCAGGAAGAGTGGCATAGGGTGCACTCCCAAAAAGGTCAGTGGAAAGACTAGACTGGTTGAAAAGAATGCGTTCACAGGAAGTAAAGCGGGGCTGAAGGCAATATATTTAATTTCTCTGTGATTTAGTCCTTCTGCCAGAATGGCTCTAATTTTTAAATTTTTTTGTCAGATAGTATTTCATGTATCCCAGGCTATATTTGAACACAGCATGTAGCAATGAGGGATCTTGAACTCTTGATTCTCCTGCCTCTACCTGGCAGGGCTAGGATTACAAGCACATGCTCCCGCTCTTGATTCCAGTAAGTTGGCATGAATTTACTAATTTAATTCTCCCACAAATCCACAAAATGGAAACAAAAGAATGTATAAAACCTCCTCATTTGATGCTTGACCCACTAAACAAAACGAATTTTGAGATAAACATAGACTCAGAAAGCCACAGAACCAGCTCCTTCATTATTTCTCCAAAGACGACGTTTTACACAGCTAATAGAGGAGTTGACATTGGTACTATATATAGACATTATAGAGAGAGTTCATTGGTTCGTTTTGTGTGTGTGTGTGTGTGTGTGTGTGTGTGTGTGTGTGTGTGTGT
>NC_034599.1:46630756-46656510 GCF_900095145.1 Mus pahari | reverse complement strand
AGAGACAGAGAAAGACAGAGAGGGAGAGAAGGATAGGAGAGAGGCAGAGATAGAGAGAGGCAGAGACAGAACTGCTCATCACCACACAGATCTCTTTATGAGACTGATGCCTAACCACTGACACTCACAGCATCATCTGGCCATCATCTGCAGGGTAGTACAGACTCTTCACTGAATCCCCAGGCCATTGCTACCCAGGAGTGATCAGTGGCTGCAGCATACCCCTGACCAAGACTAGACCTTCCCAGGCTTCAACAGTGTTAACTCAGAAGGCCAGAACAGCCTCCAGCAGATCATGGAATAGCTAGACCTTCCCTTACCTCTTTCAAGGGGCTCTTATGTGCCTACAGCCTGTGATTCTAAGAAAAGATGCTCTATTTTTGTGAAAGGTTTCTCTAGACAAGCAACGTAGAGGAAAACAGTGTCCAGTGATCCAACTCACTGCTGGGTCTCCAATTTCTCAGGTAGGCAATGCCAGCTTGTTCCCATTGATTGAGGAATGAGGAGGAGAAACTAGTCCTAGTCATGCAGCATTTTAGAGGCTGAGACCTGGGAGATACATCTGACAGCACTGTGCCTGGCCCAAGAGTAAGCGAACCGTAATAACAGTAAGAGATTCTATTCATTGATCACTGTCAACACGGCAGGAAGCACCTAAGCTGAAAAATCTCGTTTAGTCCTCAGACCCAAGATCTATCTCATGCCACATCCCTTAGTCACTTTCCTTCTTGCCAGGCATCTAATAACTGAGACACCCTTATCATCACATTTATCACATACATCATCAACCTGTGCTACTCCATCACAGGCCAAACACAGTGTTTCAGGACAAAGAGGTCTTCCTCAGGCCCTGAGGGGACAGGAAACAAGTCCCAACCAAACTACCTTTTTTCTGCTTCGTCTTCTCCCTTCCTCTCTGACATAAAACAACCTCCTAGTTCTTCACCAAAAAACAAATCCAGAGGTAAGTTTGACTTCATCAAGTTCCTGAACCGAATGCGTTTGGGCGTGCTAAATCCCAACTTGACTTTGCTGGTACATCCAGGGACCTTTCCTTTGAAGCTTCTGACTTTTGGTGTAGAGAAGAGAGAAGGCTCTTATTTTATATAACGCCCTGAGTTTACACCTATCAGCTTACCCAACTAGGATGATGTGAGAGTTACCCATGGATCTATGAAGGCCACCTACAGATTGGCAAGGCTGTGTGGCTTGCTACCTGAAGCTCTGGGAGAGAGGAAACAATGGTTTGCCTTTTACCACTCAGATGTTGCTCCAACCACCTGGCCTCTGTGTCAATAACCACTCAGTATCTGACACCCCTGTTGGATCCCCTGTTTTAGCTAGTCATGGCTCAACACACCTCACACGTGACTCACACCTTTATCAACATGTCAAATTGACCTGTATTTATCCTACCCTGATGCAGTGCAGCCCTGGACATTACTGACCTCCATCCATTCATTTGACCCTTGTAGGAAATTAAGACCATGGCCTAATCGGCCATCACTGGGAAGAGAGGCCCCTTGGTCTTGCAAACTTTATATGACCCAGCACAGGGGAAGGCCAGGGCCAAGTAGTGGGAGTGAGTGGGTAGGGGAGCAGTGGCAGGGGGGGCGGGTATAGGGAACTTTTGGGATAGCATTTGAAATGTAAATAAAGAAAATAATGATGATGATGATGATGATAATAATAATAATAATAATAATAATAATAATAATACAAGACCACAGTCTTGAGAGAGTTGACTTCTGTCAGAAGCTGTCACTGAAGTCCCTTCCCTGATGTGTTCCTCTTGCATCTTCAGAAAACTTCCATGTAGCAGAACCTACTGTATTCTTAATAAAGCCTAGTGATGTGTTTACGTGGCCCAGAAACCAGTGTTCATAGAAGTTCAGTGTCACCTGCATATATTCTAATTCCGAATTCCAAGTTGTTTTTATCATGTCATAAATAGAACAACCAATCTTTCAGGCTAGCTTACAGGGGGCTGAATGAGGGGGAGTGCTCATGTTGATCATGATGCTGCTGCTCCTACAACTATGGATAATAATTTCAACATGGAAATGAGCCCCACAGCCCTGGCCTTGTATTAGAAGGAGTCACTTTCACTTACATGAGTTACGACGTTCTCCACTGTTAACTTTAATTATTGCATTTTATGAACATTGCCATTAAACTGCCCCAAAGAAAACAATGTTAATGCATTTCACCTGCATAGGACCCCTAGTAGAGAGAAAGGGTAGCTAAAGAAGGGTGCCAATTTATCATTCAGACTGGACACTTTGAAGAGCAAAGGGAGGTATTGTTGATTACATCAAGATGACAAGCATAAGCTGTCCCCAGGGAATCTGTCCCATGCAGCATGTTGAAATCTCATGAAAATCTTCAGAGTTTTGGGCAACATGTCTAAGACCACAAGGCTAAGAGAGGGTGTCTTGTATTGGCTCGGGGAGAGCTACAGAGTGTGAACTTGAGCTACTGTGCTGGCTGAGCTATGTGGCTCTTCTGTTTCACTGCAGATATGGTATGGGGACCCTTATCCCCGTATTTCCCAGCTATTGGTAGAGACAGGAGTCCTTTCATAGGCAAGAGACAGGCAAGCTTTCTAGCAAAGTCAATCAGGTGTCATCAGGTACCTTAGCACCAGTCCTACAATGTTCCTGAGGATTGCAGGCTAGCCTGTGCATATGTCGGGGTAAGGGTGCCAAGGCTCGGAAAGCTCCATGCCTCACACAGACTCTTTCCATCCCTCAGTTCCAGAAGCACACTATTGATGACACTGTTCTTAGCTGAAGAGTATCAATGATGTTATGTGCAAGCCAAAACATTTTCCCCATCTTTGAAATGAAATCATCCAAAGGACCTGATGAACTGTGAATATCTCAGTCTAGTAGCTGTGATGTGGAGAGTTCTCAGGCCACACAGTAGCTTCCCTGTAACTTAGTCATCATCCTGCTTCTTAGATGAAACTTATATTCTCAGCTCTCATTCACTATCACTCTACCCTCGCCCTGGGCTAGACCATGCTAAACTGAATCTTTCTCTGCTCTTGTCCTCTGCTTGTATTGTTATCCCAATTTGTTCTATTTCTTTTGTTGGTTTGTTTGTTTGTTTATATCATTTTTATCTTATTAAAAATGCTTTTTCTCACAGAATATTTTTTATTAGATATTTTCTTTATTTACATTTCAAATGCTATCCCCTTTCTTGGTTTCCCCTCCGAAAACCCCCTATTCCCTTCCCCCTCCCCCTGCTCACCACCTACCCACTCCTACTTCCTGGCCTTGGCATTCCCCCACACTGGGGCATAGTACCATACCTTCACAGGAACAAGGGCCTCTCCTCCCATTGATGACTGACTAGGCCATCTTCCGCTACATATGCAGCTGGAGCCATGAGTCCTTCCATGTGTACTCTTTGGTTGGTGGTTTAGTCCCAGGGAGTTCTGAGGATACTGGTTAGTTCATATTGTTGTTTCTCCTATGGGACTGAAACCCCTTCAGTTCCTTGGGACCTTTATCTAGCTCCTCCAGTGGGGACCCTGTGCTCTGTCCAGTGGTTGGCTGGGAGCATCCACCTCTATATTTGTTAGGCATTGGTCTCTTTAACATTCCTCTCAGTCTGAAAAGAAATCTACATTTCTTAAATTACTGCCTTCCTAAAGCCTTTCCAGACAGAATCAAGCCCATGCCTCTTCTCTGCATCCACAGTATCTCATTAAAACTTTGCAGTTAGTCTCAATTTAGTTATCACCACTAGTTTTAAGGTTACTTTGTTTAGAGTTCAAACTGAGCTCTGGCTATCTGGGAAGCCTCTGTCCCAGTACTCAAAGTACTCATCGTCAAATGAATGATGTCCAGCAGGATTCTCTAGACCTGCCATTACCTTTCCCTGATATTCCGACACTATTCTGAATTTATGGGAAACTGAATCAGTTGGCAGCACCTGGGAGGGCTCAGTAAATGTTCCTTTCAACCCATACAATCAACCTTAGGAGGCAGGTGGTAGTAATGCCATCAGACAATGGCAGAGAGGTTCAGGAAAACATAATAGTCTCTCAGGGTCAGGGTGGAGCTGTATTTGAATGCAAATCTATCTAACTCCACATGCTTTATATCAGCTTACAGGGGAAAACATGTACAGCCCTTTCTGTCAGGGTTTAAGGCAGAGGTGGGCAGCTCTGTCCCCTGGTAATAGCATTTTCTCATGTGCCTCTTATTCTAACCCAAGGGGCCCCTCAGTATGTTCTAGAAGTCCTAAGATGTAGGCAGAGAATTTTGGTGCTCCTGTGTCTGCACCTTCTGACCCCACACATTTATTTCCATGTGCCTGATGGTGGAGTACTCTTCAAAGCCAGTCAAGCTCAGGTGTGATGTGGTAAGCTCACAGCTGTTGGATGAGTGGTAGCTACCTCCATTCTCTTAAACAGCTATGCCTGTGTCTAATAAAGCTTTGTTTCCTCAGGAGCTAAAGATCCATGTGGGATCAACATAATAGTAGGAAGTGCAGGCCTTGAGGTAGAGGAAGAAAAAGAGTCTAGAGTAAAGGACCATTGCAAACTTATTGCATGTAACCACATTCCTGACCTCTCACATCACAGACAGACAGACAGACAGACAGACAGACAGACAGACAGACACACACACACACACACACACACACACACACACACACACACACACACCTTCTCTTCCCCTTGTATCTGTATCCTTTCCCTTCTCCCCTACTCCTACCCCAGCCAGCAGTATGATCTCAGGGTCTTTGTTCTATAACATCAATCCAAAGACCGAGGAGACAGTGGGAGGGGAGAGTAAGGTGAGTTTAAAAATAGGAGCAAGTTCTGCAAACATTCCACTCTCTAGAGCAGTAACTTGGAAACAAGCAATACAAAATCAACATGTAACATGTTGGCAGGAAGGAGATGTCCTCTAAGTGGGACTGATTTGACATAAGTCCCTTGACCTGATAACAAAGAGCCAACACTTACTATTCACTGTATTCGAAGAGGTTTGGAGTCACTGTAATCTTCAAGGGAGAGGCTGAGACATATACTGTTGGCATAGCCACGTGGTAAATGAGCAAACTAAACCACAGAAAAGTTAAATATCCCCTGTGAGCAAATAACCAATCTATGATCTAGGATATATCACCACCTGGAGTTCTGTCTGGCTACCCAGACTTCTTCAGGCGCACCACTTTGCTCTTTTTATAATATTGACACTTGACGTTATCTTGGAGAACATGTGTTTACCGCTGTGTCTCTTCCCTTCCCTTCCCAGTCCACTGAACACTGTAAATTCAGACACAGCAGAGATCCTGTCTGCCCACACATCCCTCTACATCATGTGTACATTGTGGTTCTCAGGAAAGATTTACATATGTGAAATGGCAGAAATGGGACTGAGAAAAAGCCTGTGCCATCCTGTGGTTCTTAGCCATGATGCTATTCCACATCCCACACAGATAAATGAGAACAATAGCGTTACCTGGGATATTGAAAATAGAGGCTACAGTTAGTGTCCCCTCTTTCTTAATCATTTTTTTTTTCTACCCAGCAATGTCACCTCCTCTAGGCAAAACAGTACTGTCACTGGTCAAGTGTATCTTCCCTATGTTTTTCTGACAGATTTTTCCTGATGTGGTCTTTATAGTTTTCATTATTTAATCTTATAATATAGATTTTCATTTTGTAGACTATAATAGAAATTACTATGTACCTCAGGCTGACCTGAAGTCTATAAGTAATCCCCTTCCTCAGCCACTCAAGTGCTCCAATGACAGGCATAAGCCACAGACTGACAAGGAATTTTCATAAGAAACGAAAAGACTGGGTTTCTATCAAGCATTGGGAACACCCACAGTTCTATGAACTCATTAGAGTTCAGGCCAAGTGTGTGGTCTGGGTCTTGGCAGAGGAGACCTGCTTATTCTCATTCAAGACACTGCAGATGCCCTCATGGTCCCTGGGGATAGCTTCATCCCAGGGGCTTTGTTTAGCACATCAGTTTTCATAATGACAGACAGCACACCACCACCTGGGGCTGCCCCTATATTGTTTCACCATGGCTGGGGTCATATCTGTCACCATCTTGTCCTGGTAGCAGATTCTGAAAGATCAGGATTAGCAGTGCCATAGTCTTGATTTGTATCTATCTAAAGCACCAACTCATCCCATTGAAAAGGAAAACACACAGGGTGTAGTGGTGCATACCTGTGATCCAAGTACTTGGGAGACTGAGTCAAGAGGATGAGGAATTCAAGGCCAGTATTGCCCACACAGTTAGTCTAGGCATCATGAGACTCTATCCCAAAAATAAATATTTGAAGACTTTGATGGTGTAAACATGATTACCATGACTTCATGAGGAAATAGTCAGATTGGTTTAGCCAGGAATGGTGGCTAACCCTATAATATAACACTAGCATCTAGAAGGTGTAAGTCATAGAAACAATGGTTCAAATATCAACCTATATTATATAGTAAGGACAGCCTGGGCTATATGAGACAGAGACAGAGACAGAGACAGAGACAGAGAGAGAGAGAGAAGGAAGGAAGGAAGAAAGGAAGGGAGAAAGGGAGGGAAGGAGGGAGGAAAGGAAGGAAGGGAAGGAAGGGAGGGAGGGAAGGAAGGAAGGAAGGAAGCAGGACAACAGGCTCTTCTGTCTATCAATATTCTGTCTTCGCTTTGTTCTCCACTGACTTCTTGCTTTGGACATTATGGTTAACCTCTGCAAACCTTAAGTCTGGGTGAGTTACCTATATATAAACCAGGTCATATAGATCCTGTTTCAACTCTTTGAGGTCACATAAGGCCATTGCACTCAGTAGCCATCTTGCTCATCCCAACAACCCCAGCCTGTACAGGTCAAGGTTGGCATTCTGCTCCCAGGCCAGCCTGAAGCCTAGAGAGGGAATAAGAAGAATGCATTTGGTAAGTCTGTGCACAGCCTCTCTAGGTAATAGACGTCAACATCAGTGTCTCGGCCACAGCTCCTTTCAGAAAGGAGCAGCAGTCTGGACAGTGAGTCACCATGGGAACTAACAATGAAACGACCCACAAACACCAGAGGACAGCCATGTCACCATAGATTCAAATGACCGAGGAAGACTGTGGAGAAGGGATCTCGGGCAAAGTACTGGAGAGCAAATGGACTGTGGATAAATAAAGACTGGAGAATACTAAATAAGGCAAAGGCTCCAGGACGGAAATGTGGAGGTGGAAGAGGAGGAAAACAGAGTAATTCAGGAGGGTGGAGTGACTTGGCAAAAGCCAAAGCTTCGTGCAGATGCTGGTGAGGAGCAGGACTGGAGAAGGACACAGCTGTTTGGCGTATGACTCAATAACATTTACTTAACCCAGTTGAAGGAGAGCTGGAATGTTCTGCATCTTGAAATCCTAGTGATTCAGGTCACAGGGAAAGAGTTTGGAACCATACCCATGGTCAAGAAAAAACCCAGTTCTCCTTTGCTGGGTGAATATTCCTTTGTCTACTCTTTAGCTATCAATGTATCTCTAGAACCAATCTTTCCCTGACTCATTGTTCCCGAATCCTTCCAAGGCAACCTTAGCCACCGCCATGCTTTTAACTAAAAAGCATGTGCTGAATCTGCCAAGAGGATAATAGCTTTGCCTACTTCTGACATTTATTCCCTAAATCTAATTGTTTGCCAATCATATCTCGATATATCTTAAATTGAACAATATAATCTTGTCAAGACTTAAATATGTCTTATATTTTCTTGCTACTCTTAAAGGTTTCTTTCCTTCCTTCCTTCTTTCCTCCTTTCCTTCCTTTCTTCTTTCCTCTCTTCTTCCTTCCTTCCTTCTTTCCTCCTTTCCTTCCTTTCTTCTTTCCTTTCTCCTTCCTTCCTTCTTTTCTTCTTTCCTTTCTTCTTCCTTCCTGACTTCCTTCCTTCTTTCCTTTTTTTCTTCCTTTCTTCTTCCTCTCTTCTTCCTTCCTTCCTGCCATCCTGCCTTTTCTTTCTTCTTCCTTCCTTCGTTCCTTCCTTTGTTCCTTCCTTCCTTCTTTCCTGCCTTCCTTTATCCTTCTTTAATCAAATATCTGCTATGTTTCACACATCAAATGAAATGACCATTCATCTTAGGAGAATTCATAGTATAAACAGCTATTTCTTTTTATTTAAAAATAATTTATATAATTACTTACAAAATAAATGTTCACCAATACCAAGATAAAATAGAGATACACAGTTTTTGAGGAATCAAATCACTTTTATCCAGAACAATGTATTCAAAAACTGCCTCTTTCTCAAAAAAAACAAAACAAAAAACAACAAAAAAAAAAAACTGAGAGGAGCCTTCAATCTTGATGTTAATTAGACAAGGAACAAAAGGAAACAGAACTAGTGTGGTGAGTCACAAAAACCAAATGGGGTAGGTAATAGTTCATAAAAGGAGCCCATAATCACAGTGGTAATGACTCTCGGTTTATCCATTACTAGTGGGAGCAGATCACGTGCCTTTGTATGACCTTCAAATCACCATAGAAACAGGGAGTTCTAAGTAGAAGTTAAGCCAAAATCCCATGTTTCCCTGAATCCTGAACCTGGACAGTGGAGAAGAGTGGAAGACAGAGCTGGGGCAGTGAGCAGAAACAAGAACCAACAGATTCTGAAAATAAATGAGCCACTATGCTGGGCTTCTACAAGCCAAGACATTACCTGGGGCAGACATTCCTTAATCAAGGTCACTTTTAGAAGGAGTCCAGGATTAGTTCAGGAGTCAGAGTCCTCATGAATCAGATGGCACGAGTGGGCTGCTATCGTGGGGAAAGTGACTTTTGTCGTACGGAGCAGAACAGGATGATCTCACCATGGTGTGAGTATTGGGGAGTGGTTGGGCTGATAACATCTTGGTATTTGAAGAACATTACTTTTTAAATACTACTATGCACTTGGTAATTCAGTTACATATTACTGAAGGTCTGCATTCCAGGTCTTTCTAAATATGGTAGATAAAATTAATCAACAAGACATAACCCCTGGCCTCAGGGAGGGTCCTTGATGTAATGATGGAGATATTAAAATATTATCATAGAGAATAACTGTGAATAGTATATATGGACACATCACAATGAGCTGCACCACAGGCAGGCTTTTTATGGGAGGGTTAGTCTTTATCCCTCTGCCCTCCTAATCTACAAGTATACATAGCTGATGGTAAGGTTTTGCTATATAGCCCAGGTTGGTCCCCCCAACTCAAGAATCTCCTGTTTCTGCTTCCCAAGGGCTGGCATTACATATACCATGTGGCAGGTCTGGCCATGTGACTCACACTTCTAACAGCTGGTCATCTATGCTTCCTGACCCTCAGATATTTCTAACAGTGTCTATAATTTTAATTTAATTCTGACATATGCTTCTGTTATTATGTATCATATTTAATGTTCTAATGTATTTATTCATACAATCAGTATATTCCCTGGGCACCCATCAAATGTCAGGCACTGTATCAGACCCAATTCTTAGAGAACTCAGTTAGAAGCCAGTTAATAGTGTGACTTTGGTTAAAAAATGAGAACACAGAGGTGGATTCTCTGAATACCATTCTGAAACATTACAATACTTAGTACAGTAGTGTTAAGAATACCAACTTTAAAGTTTCTGCATTTTGTAATACCCATCAGTAATGAAGTTCAGTTCATGCTCATGGGTTGCAAGAATCAATATTGCAAAAATGGTTATCTAACCTAAAACAATACAGATTCAATACAATCTTCACCAAAGGACAAATGGAATTTGCCACAGAAATCATGCACATAAAAATGAAAAGAGAATCAAATAGGGGATCAAAGAAGACTCATAGGGATGAGGAAAGAGGGGGATATCCTTAGATGAAACATTTTTATATGGCCCAGGACTACTTACAATGAATATATACAATGAAAATCTCAAACCAACTGTGGTCTACCCTGGGACCAAATAGATGAGTGAGAGACTGAGGCTTGTTTTCCCTTATGGGGAAGAAGCACCACTCTCCTGCTCTAACAAAGGTTATCGTCAGGGGAGAATGACATTGTTCGCCTGTCCCTAAGACTTAACTCCAGAAGGACATAGGCAGGGGGCCTCAGACAGGCCCCACACGACTGCCACCACTCAATGTGTCTAAAGTACAGTTGATGAGAACAGCTTGCAATGTTCTTGGGATAACGATTGAGAGCTCTAATGGACCATTTCTAGGGAGCACAGCTTGAGATCTTTCACTGGCTTCTAACCTCCTCTGGGGGCTGCTCCATACTGATTCTCAGCATAAGCTTTGTGACTAAGCCAGCAAAAGGAGAATGGTGTTGGTGAGAAAGACTCCAGGGAAAATCAGAAGTCCCAGTGAGGGACATCTCCCAAGGAACAACAAAAGCTTGTGCCCAATATGCCACCCAGTAGTGCACACTTAATCAATGGAAGAGAGATTGTATACAGAGAGACTGACAGAAAGGTGAGTTCCCTAGGGAGTTCAAAGGCTGCAGTCCCATTAGCTTTCACAAAGGTGTTTCAATGTCAAACCTCTGGAGTTGAGTCCCTGCTGTTCCAGGCCTGAAGATCCTGGGAGAGAAGAACAGAGGCAGACCTGACATAATTGGCCCTATTAGATCCCCAAATCAAAGCCCTGAAGAACTATTGCCACAGTTTCCGATTCACTCACATGGCACCATTACAGCTCAGAGGAGCAGCCACAGATGTCTACTTGGAGGGGCTGTCAGTAGCTCTTTCCAGTTAAAGCAGAGAGGGGACATAAAGGGGTCAATTTCCAAACCCAAGACACCTACAGATGTTTCCCAAAGCTGTCTTCCAATCACAAGATCCCAAGCCCCAACTCAGTTTTCCACAATGTACATAAAATTCAGTGCTAGCATACCAAAGGCTTATCCTTAGTACAAAGGATAAAAAGACCCCATTCCTGCATCCACTGAACTATCTGTTATCTATCAACTTATCCAACCATTGAATCAAGCCCAACTGGAACCCTTTGCTGTGCTCCCAGCCTAGAAAGAATGTGAAGCTTCTCTTCATTCCTCTGATGAGTCTACAGCCAAAAGTCAAAGCACAGACTTGCCCTTAGAAAGCAAAGCCTCAACTCTTAGGCTCTCTCTCTCTCAATGAGAAAGGGCTTTTCTCCTGAGCAAGCGTGTTCTCACAAGTTAGAGAATTGCGATAGATCTCTGGGGGTTGGAAGCATTTGGAGAACCTTCTGCACGCCAGGGCCATTGAACAAACTGAACACTTTAACTTTGCAGAATTTGCACCGTTCTCATATGTCTTCACAGGAGATGGGAGTTGTATCTCCAGATGCAGAGGCTTGGGGATGTAGGTCCAGTGCTCAGCCACAATAGCAGGAGTGGTCAATGTAAGAAGGTATAATCTGGACCTCAAAAACACCCCAGTTGGAAAGACCCAAGTGATGACAGGAAGGTCACAAATAAGCTTACAACTGAAACAGAAGGGGGAGGCAGACCCATCTGAAATCTCACAAGGACTGTAGGCCATTGGTTATTAGTTATTAGTGTGGTCCTTGAGTTGAAGGACCTGGCCAGTAATCTCTTCCTGGCCTGTCTTATTGGACCCCAGCTACACAGTAGATCATGTTTTCCAAAGTGGCTTGTTCACAGTTTCTGTTCAACACACAAAGCTGGGCAAATTCCAAGGAGGTTAGAACAGCCCCTGGGCTGCTGGTTTCCATAGGAAAGAGGAGGGGTCAAATGTGTAAACTCGGGGACCCTGGTTCACAGTCAGTTCAGCCTCTATGAATGGTATGGGTTTTTTTTTCTTCCTCTTCATTTTTTTCTTTTTGTGCATTTTCTAAGACAGATCTTGATTTATCTCCTTTTAGACAAACTGCAGTTATTGAAGTGATGCTCTGTGTGCCTTCATCACAGTATAATGGAAGTATTGCTGAGGTTTAGCAGGTCTTTTCTTGTCTATTCTAATGCTAAGTGCGAGCTCCCAAGACCTGAAGTCCTCACTAGCCCCCATGACCATGCCCCAAGTTAATTGTGATTGGTAAATAAAGCTGCCAACAGCCAATAGCTGGGAAGAAGAGACATAGGTGGGGTTGAGGTTTTACAGGTTTGGGGTCAGAGAAGAGTAAGAAGAGGAACAAGCAGGAGAGGAGAAAACAAAAGCTGCCAAGGGTTAGCTGAGCCATAAAAAAGGGGGCCGTGTGGACTCGCCAACTGCAGTCAAGAGAAGCCCAAATGGAACTCATAACTCATAACTCAGAGTTATTGATAGGAAAATATAATCTAACAGCATGGAGGGTAGGCAGCTGCCCAGCTATTGTGCTGTTTAAAGCTTATTAAAAATATAAAGGTTGTGCATGCTTTTTAATCCAGGAACTCAGTTATCAAAGGTAGGGTAGAAACCCCAGGCTGGGTTTTAAATATTTATGTACAACAACTTAAAATCTCCAACACAGGATTTTTAGAACACTGATGGTTTGATGTAACCTCTGTGGTTATATGTGTTTATAGCTTACTATTGGATACCTGGGTAATGTGAGTGCTTCATCTTGATTCAAGAAGGAAGTCCCTCTTATGTAAACATTCAGTGAAATCTGGTATGAGCAAGTGGGGATGACTTCCCATGTTATGATCTGTTATTACACCTCAGTGCACTCACTTTTAAGTTGACAAGTAACAATTATACATTATGTCCCGCCATGCTGTACAATACATCCCTAGAATGTATCTTCCTATATATAAGACTCTGTTCTTTAACATCTCCCTCATTCCACTCAAGCTAGCCTCCAGTGACAATCATGCTCTAAGAGCCTCACACTCCACACATAAGAAACAAGGTGGTATTTGTTTCTCTGCCTGGTTTGTTTCACTTTATATGGCATCCGTGGAGGCATCTGTTTTCTCACAGATAATACAACTCTCTCCTTTTTAAAAAATCTTATACAAAGAAGTCAGTTGATAAACTTTATTGTTATTTTAAGTAATGGTCTCAGCCACCCCATCTTTTACTAGCCACCACTGAGAACAGTCAGCAGCCATCTATACCAAGGCAAGATCCCTCACTAGCAAGTCCCTTCTTCTGAAAGGCTGAATTGTATTCCATGTTGTATCTATATAATGTTTTCAAATTCCATTTATATGTTGATGGACATTTAGCCTGCTTCCTTATCTCAGCTACTGTGAAAGCTGCCAAAATGAACATAGATGTGCGGGTAAATTTTTGATATGCCGATTTCAATTCTTTTGAAAATAAACCAAGAAGTAGAGTCACTGAATCATGTTATAATTTTACTTTTACATTTCTTTGAAGGGGTTTTACACTGCTTCTCACGCACATGTATAAACTCATGTTCCCACAAATGCAGCATACACAAGTTCCTCTTTCTCCATGTTTTTATCAGCATTGCTTATCTTTCAGCCTTTTGATAGCCGTCAACCTAATGACTAAGTGATATTGAGCCTTTTTAAACATCCAATAAGTGTATAAAAACATCCACATACATCCAGCCAGGCACAGAATAAATCGTAGATTTCTGCTCAACATTCAGTGACAATATGGGCCACTGATTTCATCATAGAGCCAGCAGCAGCTAGACTGTGGACCTAGACATGGCACTCTGTGACAGAACAGTCTTGGACATCACCATGGACTTTGGTGGCAGAGCAGGCCACTCAGATCAGTATGGCCCCTGGTGGCAGCAAAGCCCAGGATCATTAACATGGCTTCAGGCTGCAGCAGACCACCAACATCATGTGACCTTAGAGTCCTGAAGTTTTTGGAAGCATTTGAGAAAGACCAGTACTAATTCTTTTAGAGTGTTTGATAGAATTTAACAGTAAAGTCATTGTTTTCTAGGCTTATCTTTGTCTTTGATTAGAGATCCTTGTTTTAAAAAAAATCCTGTTGGAAAGGGCTTCATATAGCTCTGGATGACGTCAAACACAGTAGTGCCTGAGAGTGACTTGAGCTCCTGACCCTCCTGCTACACCCTATGGCGTGCAGAGATTTCAGCTACGTGCAGCCATGCCTTGATGGAGATTCTTCATTGCTGATTTAACCTCTTTACTCATTACTGGTATATTTTGACTTCCTGTTTTCTCAGGATTCAGGCTTGGTAAGCTGTAACAAGAAATTTATCCATTTCTATCAGGTTACCCAATTTGTGTACAAATGTTCACCCTGATCTCCTTTGTATCCCTGTGGTGTTTGTTGTAACTCCTCTTCTTTAGTTTCTGATTTCTATGAGCTTCTTAGTGTAGCTAAAGGTACACTGAGGCATTTATCGCAGAGCTGGCTCCTCTAGCAGGGCTTCTGCAGTTCTTCCGGCTCTTGCATCATCTCTTTCTATCTGGCACCCAGTATATTCTGTCTCACACTAATTTATGCTTTCTCTTTCTTTCTTTTTTTTCTCTTTGAGATTTAATATTGAGTTGTGTATTTAGGACTCTCCATTCTGATGCAGACATGTATTGCCATAAACACCCATCTTCAAACAGCTCTTGATGCCTTATGCTTCCATATGTGTGTTCTTTTTAAACTTATTTACACTTTTTGTCTCATTATTTTTCTTGTTTTCATTTATTCTCTGACACATCTTGCCCTGGGTTGTGTTTAATTTTTTACATATTTATGATTTTCTAAACTTATTCCTCCTACTGATATCCACTTTCATGAAACTATGGTTTTTGCAGACCCATAAATTTGCTATGACTTGTTTTGTGACCAGCCCTAGAGAATTTTCCTTGTGTGTTTTGAGAAGAAATGTGTTTTATGCTATTGCTGGACGTATATAAAGTCCATTTGGCAAAGCATAAAGGATGGAGATGTGGGAGAGTGGGGTGACGTTAGCACAGCAACAAGGAATTCTAGGCCAGGCTAATTGAATTTGATTCTCTATGTGATTGAGTTCTATTTAAGGAACTAAAGAAAATGTACATTTCATGAGATTCTTTGCCTTAATTGAGAGACTAGCCAGGAGAAGGTAGGACAGAGAATACCTAAGAAGGTGTTGCTATAACCCAGAGGAGAGAGAACAGCCATTGAGCAGGGCACACCTTCATAGATGGTCTACAAGGAAGGGTGGACCCCTGAAACACTTAGTCTATAATGACAGACAGATTTCAGAAATGTGTAATCGGTGAAACTCCATGGGATTTAGTAAGGCACCAAAATGGCTCCTGGTTTCCTATGCATGTTTACATGCTTAAGACACTGAGAGTAGGCACTTAGGAAAACGAGGGGCAAATTTTGTGAGAGGAATAGATAGATTATGTTCTGGATATCATTAATGTAATAAGATTTCTTTGAATTTTATATGCCTTGCTACTTTTAAGCTATGCTTAAGCTATGTAGCCCAGTCTGAATTCTGTGTCTATAGTAAGTTTTACACCACTCACTTGTGAGTCAGATCTGGCCTCTCAGCCTCAGCTCCAGGTCTTGATGTACTGGTGATAGGAAACTAATAGGTGGCTCAAATTTCTGAGGTGTTTTGCTTCCAGTCAGAGAATTTTGGGGGATATTCTTATGTGTTGTGGCACTCTGTAAGTTCCACTGAAAAGCATTGCCTGTGCAGACCCAGGTATCCACTCCACAGTCAAGGAGGGTATGCAGGGAGTTTCGAGTTGTGCTATTAAAGAGGAACTTACAAAGAAAAAGAATATTACCTGTGTTCCCTGATTTTACAATGAAAACTGTGGCTTGTCTTCTGCTTAATCAAGTGCTGCTAATCATGGCTGGAACTAAGGATTCAGCCACAGCCACGATACACAGAAACTTCTGCCCTAGATCATCTCACAGATTAGTAGGAATAAGAGCAAAGGGTGTAAGCTTACAGATATAATTCTTTTGGTTTTCCTCATTCCTTTCAAAGTTTGTTCTGAGTTTTGGGATCAATAGATATTATGGCAAGGACCACCTCTGTTGATAGACTCAGTGGGAAGAATAATCTGCCTAAGAATTCATTCAAACTAAAGATGGCAAACACTCTGTAGTTTTGGATTTCCTATTCTTCCTTCATGCTTGCATCTAAAGATCATCAATTAGGAAGGGAAGTACTATCACCTCATTGGACTATATATCGGGATGGTAGGGTATTGCAGATGGAGAGGAGATATGCCCATCTCTTCACTGGACTGTGTAATGGAATGGTAGGCTAGTATAGATGGAGAGAAAACATGCCCATTACTTCACTGGACTGTACATTGGGATGGCAGACTACTGTAGACAGAGAGGAGGCATTCAGCACTATTCCAAACCAGAATAGTTTTTTCAGAGAAATGGCATCTGCCCCAGGTAGTTTTGTATATGCAGTTTACAGATTATTATCTTCTTAATATTGTCATATGTAAAAGGGTATGAGTCTCCTGGTTGCTGCCAATATCTATTTATTTACTCTAAAGATACCCAAGGAAGTTCAGAATGTTTTAGGGAGGAGAGAACATTTCTTCTTTTTAAGGTATTGGAGAGGATATGTGAAAAGCTAGTCCACTGAAGCGTGTAATCCCTGACTTGATGCCTCTACTCTGAAATTTTCCATGGGGTTTAACAAGTGCACCACCTAGACTACCACATGTATTGCTGACAGTGTAAGCCAAAGACTGCCCCATGCAAAGGAAAGATGGATTCTCTCCTAAGTTGTACTCAACTAAGTAACTTCAGAAAATATAGAAAAAGGGTCATGCAGTGCTTCTAGAAATCCATTGCCAGCCTCTCTGACAGTGACATGGAAGACAAGCAAAGGCATCATTAGCTTCTAAGACAACCAAAGGTATCACCAGCTTCTATGACAACCAAAGGCATCACCAGCATCTTTCCCTTCTGAAGCCATGGTCCAAACACTTGTTCATCCTAGTGACAATGTTCACCTGCATGACAGTCATGTAAGGGCAGTCACCAATGAAGATTTTATTTTAAGGGAAAGAAAAGAGGAAAAGAACAAAGTGATGATAATCCAATCCAGACATGAGCTGCTAGGACAGACTCACTTACGTACGTAGGAACGATATTTGTGGGGTTTTTTTGAAAGTTGCCATCTATTCTCTAAGCTGGATCAGGGTGCCATTCCCTTCAGAGGTTTTAAGGATCTATGAGACTGAGCATCTGATACAGTTAAGGATATCAGGGAAACAGCTTAACCACATGACAGTTACTCTGCCATAAATGGGGATAGTCAAAGAACCTACTTATGAAGATCCTTTTCAAAATTATTCACCATCACATGGCTTTGGTGGTGCATGCATATAATCTCTGTACTTTGGAGGGTAATGAAAAAAATCATAAGTTTGAGGTTAGCCTGGGCTACACAGTGACTTCCAAGCCAGCCTGAGCTACATATTCTCTCTCAAAAACAAAGCAAAGCTACACATTAACAAAAAGATTAAGTGTCTCAAAATAACTAGAACCAACAAAGATTCACACACAGAATGCTGCAAGAATGTTCAAAGGAGCCTCATCAAATGGCTAATCCTACTCTTGTGTTAAGTCTTGGGCTGCAATAGAGTATAGAATTAGATACTCGGGACCCACAGACTGGGCTGGCCAGCACGCATCTGATGCAATAGACCACAGGATACATGTAAAGAAAGAGATGATGCCAGGCTAAAAACAAAGTCACTAAACAAGCCTATTCCCAGTGGCTCCTTTGCATTGTTTTGTTACAAAGCATGATGTACATGAGCAGTTAGAGAGCTGTGCTTCTCGATACTCTGCAAGAACAAGACCTTGAAGAATTCTACAACCTCAGGCAGGTGCATCTCTGCAGTTCTCAGATCATGCCTGGGTCTCTGAGATAATTTCAGAGAAAGCTACTCCCCTGCTCCATGACAGCATCTGTAATCTGTCTGAACTCCTTAAATACTCTTATAGCTTCACTCTCACTTTCCTTGTCTACTACATAGATGCTCAGGAAACACTGGCTCAATTCTGCCCCAAGAACCCCCATCCCCTGTCATCTTTTCTCTTTGACGTTTGGACTGTTGTTCAGATGCCATCATTTGGGGTTCATATTTTAATTCCATTTCCTACCTGTTCTACAGGGCTTCGTCTTTTCCCTAAAGTGTGTTCTCCTTCCTTTCCTCTTCCCTTCCCCTCTGTCTCCTTCCCTCCCTCCCTCTCATTCTTTGTATTCCATAGGCTTTGTAGCAAGAATATCCAACATTAGCTTCTGCAGCTCCCTCCTGACATTTTTCAATAGCTCTAATAGTGTTGCTCTCTCTTGAATGACATAGCCTCTGTAACCTTACTTAGATAAAGCCATGATTATTCACTACACGGCTTCTCTAGATTACATTTCCCTAATTCTCAACCGTATCCATCCATCCTGTGCTTGATTCTGCATCTACACCTATTGATAATTGAACTGTGACTATCATTGATGTCTTCTGAAACTTTTAAAGAAACAGTCACCAAACAACCATGTTTTAACCAAAAAAGCTCCCATTCCCAATCTGGACATATAGCAGAGAGGGCATGATATAAGCTCATATTGAATAAATAATGGGCTATGTCAATTTTTCATTCTCAACTACTTATTGGGAAGTGAGGTTATTTTGGTAGCCAGCCTCTTTCTGCTCTGGAATTTAAAAATAAAAAGAGAATTCAATTAAAGGTATACACT
Source organism: Mus pahari (assembly GCF_900095145.1). Lineage (NCBI taxonomy): Eukaryota > Metazoa > Chordata > Mammalia > Rodentia > Muridae > Mus > Mus pahari. Next base: position 46,637,920 of record NC_034599.1, on the reverse strand, counting down.
CAATCTACCCAGAGCTGTGCCAGATCATCCCAGAATATCCTACATTCCAGCCAATCAGGAATTGCAGTGTATGTATGCTAATTTAGGAAGTCAAATTTCTTTAATTAAATAAGAGATTCATTGGCATATGTGCAAGACAGAAAGGAAAGCTCCAAATTCCTTGCTCTTATTCTTTTATTATTATTTAAAGAACTCAAAAGGATGGAACATATTTGACAATGTAATGTCTTCTACTCTGTTTGTCTCCTTAAGGAAGGACACTATCTGGATGTGGGGCTCAGAAGTTACTTATCTTTTTATATGTGGTCTTCATGCTAAAACTCAGGAAGCCTGGACTTACCATAGCGTGCTCTGCAAACCTTGACTTCTTAGTTCTTAGAAAAATCTCTAATAGATGTGAATAAATTTCAAAGTCTTATTCAGACTCTGCTAAGACCTCTGAAGAAATATTTTTCCTTAAAGACAAACTGCTTTTGAGTCTAGGACTAACTCATTTGGTACAATGCTCACATAGTATAAACAAAGCCCTGAGTTTGATCCACAGCATATTATAAACTAAAAATGGTGGTATATATCTATAATCACGGCACTTGGGAGATAGAGGCAGATACAGTAGGAGTTCAAGGCTAGCCTGTGCTACAGAAGACCATATCTAAACAAAACAACCTAAAAAATTAATAGATAGCATTCCTATTGCTTCCTTAATGAATTTTTGTTTTTGAGATAAGGTTTCAGATAGCCTTGGCTGACCTTGAGCTCCTTGTGTTGCAAAGAATGACCTTGAGTTTCTGCTGTTTCCTGAATGATGGTATTTCAAGCATGTCTTACCATGACCAGTTTGTGAGGTTCTAGGGATCAACCCAGAGCTTGTGTATGCTGGGCAAGCACTCTACCATCTGTGCTGCAGCACTCATTCACTGTTTTGTTTTTAAAAATGTTTATTTAGTTCTGTTCAATGTCTGTGAACAACAGCCCATTGGTTGAGATCAAGCATTAATCCTGGTGTTTTGTCATTTTGTACTCTTAACATTTGAAATATGAGAAGTGATTATATAAATGCAATGGGGACAGCTTTCTAGTCACTATATCTATGAACTTCGCAGTGCCAACTACATGGTTCTGGCTTCACAAAGATACAAGAGGAAAGGGGTTGTGAAATCTTCCTCCATGGTTTCAGAGAACCCCTGAGGCCACTTGTGTGGCAGGAGGGTCCCTACATAGAGACGACAGTATAAATTCATGATAGACTTTCAGATGTAAGCTGAACTAAACACCTTTTCCTCCCAAGATGTTTTTGGTCATAGTCTTTATTACAGCAATAGAAACCTAATTAGGACACAAGCAAGGGAAGAAGTATTCCAAACAAGTTACTCCCTTGAGTGTTTTGGGGAGTCAGGGGTAGAAGAGAATACTAAGACAAAACCCAGTCATGCTGAGAAGCTGTTTGATGATCTTTAAGTTTATGTCCCATCCTGAGCCTCTGAGAAAGTCTGTCATTCATTCTACAGTGATTTGTTGAGCATCTGCTTTTTGCCAGGAGATATTCTGGGATGTAATACTAAAATTGTATTAATAATTGCCTTTTCCTCACTCTACAGTTTAGGTATGTCTTGAGTGTCCCTCTAAGGTACATTGTGACTGATGGTTTGGTCTTTGGGGTATTGGTATTTAGAAGAAGTCTTGGGAGGAGGTAGACCTTTAGATGTTCAAGGCTGTTGGTAGTGTACTTCTGGAATATAGCTGTCATTATATCTTTTAAGTTTTTTGGAACAGGATAAAGGGAACAAGAAGGGCCTCTCTATCCCTGCTCCTACATTCTCCTGCCATCATATGACACCTTCCCCTGTCCTTACCACAGAGCCAATTAAATAGAGACACACGATCATAGACCCCAAAGTGAAGGTAAGTAACCTCCTTGAGTTCCTAAGTAGCTGGGTCAGGTTTTTCATTATCACAATACAATGTTGACCTATACTTTCTGTATTCTCAACCCAGTGTTTCTGTTTGGGTCTTTGTTGCTTCCTACTTGAGTCTCTGCCACAGTCTCCTAAATGGTCCACAGATATCTGCTGTTTGATCACTATACTCCAATCTTAATATGAGCATGAGTGCTCTCTTCAATGCTCTAATCTGAACTACCTTCACTTAAAATCCTGCAGTGTCCAGCATAAAATCAGAAGATTTGACATAGCCTAGAGGGCCCTTAAATGCAACCATTGAAAGCTGATGCCACACCTCATTCTTCCCTACTAAGGCTTCATGTCTCATGTCTCAGCCTTATGGGTCTCCCTGCAGAGTTAAAGATGTGTGTTCTGCAGCCAAACATTCTGAGTGTGTGTGTGTACATATATGTATAAATACATATATATGGGTCTCTGTTATATATACATATATTGGTCTCTATAATATATACATATATATGGGTCTATACATGACATACACCTATGCTTTTTTTGTTTGTTTGTTTTTTGAGACAGGGTTTTTAAATAACAGCATTTGAGTATAGATACCAAGATATAGTACTTCATTTTTCTACTAAAAACTAGGATGTTTTCAAATATTTGGATAATTTTTGTTGTATTTAGTTTTTTATGCTTTTCAGTAGTAAATTCTATTATATTCATTATATTCATTTAAAGAAGGGCATAACTAAGAATTATTTAACAATAATCTCTCAATAAGAACAGGGCATGCAGAAACTTTTCCTGACATGAAGGGATTCTCAAGCTTTAGCATGCCAGCTTCACCCTTCTGCTTCCTTAGAAAACATTTTCTATCTTGCAGAAGTTGCCTTCTAAGCAGGCAACTGTTAGCAGTTCTTTGGGTAAAGAAATATATAGTTTGGTTGGACATTCCCTCAGATACTATAAATACAAATGAGAAACATGTTGCTTTCTTCCATAATTTCTTCTCTTGGATTTTCTGAAGAATTCTGTCTTCCAAGTAGAGTTCATGTCTGATACAAGCTGGATAGTACCATCTGAGGTAAGGTAGGTGAATGGAGTCCATTTTTAACACTTAATAAAATACAACACACCATTTGATTCAAATCAGACAGAAAAGCAAAGTTGCTCCCCACCCCCATTATCTCCTCGTGCATACTGTAGATATAGAACTTCTCAGTGACCCAGACAGAAATGAGCATGTCACAGTGGCTGCTGCTGTGCAGCTTTAAGAGCAGAGATAAGCTGGCCACCATTATTTGTCAACAAAGCAGAACAGATTACTTCACACTAAGATATCATCCTCTTTGGCATGAAAGACACCAAACCTGTGTGAGCCACTGAATACTGTTATAGGACATGGGTGCAGGCCTTGGCAAGGATAAGGTATGTTACCATACTGCTTTGACCTAATTATTTTATGTAGAAAGTATCTGAGCTTGTTTTCATCCTCCTCCATCTCCTCTTTCTCCTCTTCCTCTTTCTTTTCTCCTCTTGCTTCTCCTCCTCCCTCTTTGAGACAGGATCTCAGTATGTACTCAGGCTAACCTAGAACTCATGATCTTCTGCCATCATGTCCTGAGTGCTGGGAATACAGGTCTGTATTGCATGTCAGTTGAGCATTTAAGTTCTTGAAGTTCTTTATTTGACTAAAAATAGAGCCTCCTCAAAAACCTCAATTATCATACTTTCACTGAAAGCAATTCTAATCTTCTTTATTAACATTCTCCCACACACATAGGGTACCATTTCAGAAACTATTAGATTTCCTGTTTATTTTCTTTAGGACCCAATTCATGTTCCTCAAAGCCACATGCTATTATTTTACTAATACTCTACTTCTAAGTTAGTATGTATACTCCAAATGCTAACCATGCTCCACTAAGTTGTGTATCCATATTCCAGATTTTAACCAATACTCTATTGCCCACCACAGAATCTCATGGGTGAGAGTGAGTATGTGCGTATGTTGCACATGCTAATGAACTTTGTTTTATGTCATTTATTAGCTTTATTTTACAGGCTGTAAACACAGAACATGATAGGAGAAAAGGAAAAATGATTACCACTATCATTAACTTCAGTACAGACAGACAATAACAGTAAAGCATGAAGTGGAGCCAGAACCCTAGATCTACAACTTCTGACTGTTTCCAGTACATATCATGAAGTATGAATTAAAATTCAAAATCCAAAACCACAAACAAAACCCAGAAATATTAACCAGAAGCCAAACAGTACTAAAGAAAACAAAATCCATCCTGGAGGCTGGTCATCTAGTTTCTTCTGCTTTGAGTATTATTATCCAGGAATCAAAGGTCTACGGGCACATGGAGTAAGTAGCACACACTTTGCATTTAATGGAAAGGAATTCAGAACATCACCCAGAGGGGTCTGTTTGGATGGTTCAGAGTTTCCTTTGCTCCTTAAATAGGATATTATAAATTCTAATGCTTATAGCTGCAGAAAACATTTGATATAGCATCTTATGAAATTTCACCTTAACAATAATTCAATAGTCTTAGGGAGAAAAATTAGTTATAGAAGTTGAAAACTGCTAAAGCAGATAACAAATTGAGTGTAGGGCGAGGTTTCCCAGAATCCAGTGTTGAATACAGAACTTACTCAAGATACTCAGGATACAGGGAGACATAGACACATAGGGCCATGCTGAGAGGGGACACAGCCTAGCACAGAGACAGGAAAACACACACACACACACACACATATGCCACTATAGCTATCTAACGTGTCAAAGATAGCATGATAAAAACTATTTGTAAAAAAACTTACTGAAAATAACAAAAATGTGATTTAATAGCAATAGTAAAAAAAAAAAAAATAGCAAACAGAAATAAAACCTGTGGCTATGGATCACACTTCTCTTAGGTACTGTGGCCCTGAGCTTCTCCTCCCTCCAGCCAAGCTTCATTCAATCCTGAGCACCCACAGGAGCTCTTTCTTCTGCAGTGAGCATGGGCTTCCACTTTAGCCAGCCTAACCACCTAAAATGTCTAAACTTTTTTCACGTTTCAGATCAAACTGCATTCCTTGAGGAAACCTCTAGTTTCTCGGAGAATAAGTGTGATTCCCTATGCCATGTTCTTGTGGCTACAGGTTTCACTGAAATCTTGAGTTTTAGTTTCTTGCTGATCGCCTTTTTCTAAGATACTCTCAATTCAGTGAGTAGAGAATTGACTGTGCCAATATTCCCTTCTTACACCCTACTATTAGGCAGGGCAATATTCAGTAAATTAAATACTATCAAATGAAGTGACATCCCATGATTATTCTTGGTAAACAGAACACCTTTATTTCACAGAGAAGGAAGTATAATTTCGTCAGCCTTGAAATCACGGGTCACATAAAATTCTCATTTCTCTCAAATGGTACAGATAATTGAAAGTTTACTCTTAAAACGAATGACTTGCTATATAATGTTAAAGTTTATTAATCCTATTTTCATCATGAATTCTCTCATGTCAAATCCATTACTTTTTTTGAGATAAGGTCTCTCTTTGTAGCCCAAGATATCCTCATACTCACCTTCACAGGACACACCTAGGTAGGCCTCCTGAGTTCTGTGGTATTTGAAGTATGAGCTATCACACCTGAACATATTAAGTTTTTTAAAAGCAGTAGGAAAGGTTCACTCACTTATGTGTTCATTGTGTATCTTCTCACTGCTCTGTCACAGACATAAGGGTGTGCTGGGCATACTTTGCCATTCTCTATCTCTGTGAAATGCTGTTGGCAGAGTTGAAGATACAAGGAAGTCTGAACAGAAAGACTGCAGCAGGCACACATCACATAATTGGCTTATTGACTACGATGTTCTCCCATAAGATCTGTTCTAAGGCAGGCCTTATTCAGGACTATGGGACTCAGAGTGACTTTAACTCAAATGATAATGAGTATCATACGCCCTTGGGTCCATCAGGCCATACAGCAATCCATAGAGAGGCTGATGCCTTCCAAGAGGTACCTCTGGAATCTTCAAGGAGACTTGTGGGTGCCTGTGTAGATAAATGGTTAGTTGGTCGACTTAGGAAAAATTAGAGGTTTTGGTTTTGGATTTCTATTTTGTAATGTGTGTTAGTATGTGTTGCCTTCCCCAGTCTTGAAGCAGGCTGATTCAGACCTTGTTGCCACTAAGCACGGGACCACCTGGGGTGGAACCTTCCAACTTACAAAGCAGGGTCTATTGTCTACACCTGCCACTGCTTTCCTCCAAAACATTATCACTACCTGCTGAGACCCTTGAGACCTTCGGGAGACAGCATCCTGCAGATCACCTTCAGCTGGCTAAGGGCATCAAGAACGGAGTGCTGGGGGATGGGCCTCCTCCCTCTATATAAGCTCAGAATCTTAGTAAACTTGGGGGCTTTGATCAGCTATGTTGTCTTAGCCTTCCTTCCTTGTTCACCATCTAATCTCTTTCAGGAGTACCCGGTATGATCACATTGTACTAGCCTTTAAGTTAAGGGAAACAGACACACTCTTTCAGGGATACTTTAAGGTCAGTGCCTCCTGCCCCCTACAGCTCTTCAATACTCTGCCAATTTATTCTAACTAGCCATGTTGGGAGAGAAAGTGCATTGATTTCTTACACTGTTGTGACCAGATACCTCCCCCAAACAACATAAAGGGAATTCTTTATTTTGGTTCCCAGTTTCTTTCTTTCTTTTTTTTTTTTTTTTCAAAGCAGAAATTTTGTTCAGCCACAATGAAATACATCGATTTTACATATAGTGACATCAAAACATCATCTTTCTCTCCCTAACATAAGTGTTTTCTAGCACTAATTTATTATATTTTTATTATTTAAACATGTTTAAATTTAAATATTTTGATTATATTTTCCCTCCCCTAAGTCTTTCCAGATCCTTACATCTTCCCTGTCTACCCAACTTTAAGTTCCTTTAAAAAATAAAATAAAATAAAAATAAAAAACCCAAAAAACAAAACAAAACAAAACAAAAAAGACAACCCAAAATCAAGAAAACAAAATTAAACCACATCCCAAACAAAATAAAAGAAAAACAACAACAACAGATATTAAAAATGTATTCATTCACAGTTCCAAAAGACTCTATACACATTGTGATGGGAATATGTGGTAGGGGAAACTTTTTACCTCATGTATTCGTGTATCTAGGAATGAGAGAGAGAGAGAGAGAGAGAGAGAGAGAGAGAGAGAGAGGAGAGAGAAGAAGAAGAA
>NC_034599.1:46626444-46630451 GCF_900095145.1 Mus pahari | reverse complement strand
AGGAAGAGAGGAAGAGAGGAAGAGAGGAAGAGAGGAAGAGAGGAAGAGAGGAAGAGAGGAAGAGAGGAAGAGAGGAAGAGAGGAAGAGAGGAAGAGAGGAGAGGAGAGGAGGGGAGAGGAGAGAGGAGAGGAGAGGAGGATGGAAACATGGATGGATGGATGGATGGATGGATGGATGGATGGATGGATGGATGGACTGAAGTGGCCTGGGATAAGACACACATGAATACCACCATCATCACTATCACCACCATGCTACCTCCACTTGCGAAGTCTAGTCTAAATGTTTCCACAACTTCCCAAAATTGTCTAGGCTAACACAGAAGTTTCTCTTAAGGAAATGAGTATCTGCTCTAGTTTTGAGAACTAGAAGGTCCTTTGGATAAAAATGGAAACCTCCTGTGTTCCTCTAATATATAGTATTATTTTTAGTTAATTCTCTATCACTTACATGGGTTGATGAGACTATCCATCTCTGCTCATAAATAGCCCATCTGTTGATAATATGAACCATGTCTAAGAAGGACCTGTTCTGCCAGAACATACATTCATGCAAGATTAGCACTCACCCTATCGATGTGAACCACGAAGAGCTGGTTAGGGAGGTGCAGGTAAAAACTAAGGTGAAGTATCACTGCTTCATTAATGCAGGACAATGAACTTTTTAAAGTAGAAAACTGGTTAAGTTCCATAAAGTCATTGATGTCAACAATATAATAAAAAGAGTGACTATGTGCCTTGGGCATTCAGGAAAGATTATGTGTAGAAGTGTCAGTGACATATTTACATACTTGAGTGCTAAGACAGAGTGAATATCATATCAATGACCCTAGTTCTCTATTTTCCACAACTGCATACTACATAATAGGTAATCTATCCCATCCATGTGACAAACCTTATCCAATGGGAAGCAGTACAACCAAGTCTGTACTGTTTCTGAGACCAGCTTTCTGTAGCAATGGCTTTGAGTCTCTCTTATCTCCATTTCTCTAGTTATTCCATCAGTCCTCTCTAGCATCGTCATCTCTCTCATCTCTACATCACCTCTATGATGCCTGTCTCTCTACCTTTTCTTGATATGCTATAATAAAAAGTTTTGATCTCTTATAATAAAAAGTTGATCAATGTGTTGGGACATAAGAGGCTGTGTGAATCACAACTTAGTTGTCACAAATGAGACAAAGCAAGCATTAACCCTTTAGCTTACTATGAGCTGATCTCAAGATCAAGATCCTAACTGTTTATCTGATATCAGACTAGACCAGTACACAGAAGAAACAGACCCACGAGGTTCATAAAAAGGACAAAAATTTATGTCTATCACCCAAGTTTTATGACTTCTTATTATACAACATTATCACATTAAAAGATAATGAATAGATCAACATTTTAAAGAAAAAAGCACTCATTTTCATCATTAATACTACTTTAACTTGTGAACTGCTTTCTCCACATACATGTATATATAAATACTTGACCAAATAATACTAATTCTAGAAATATAAAGTAGTATAGGTGAACAGAAGTGGAAACTTAAGCCTTCTCTAGAAAGTCAGTTGTGTTAGCTGGCGTTCTGATGGGGTAAACATGCAAAGGAACACTATGCTACAGCAGGCACAGGTAAAAATGATTCCCAAAGTAGTGTTTCACTAAAGCAGACACAGGTAAAAAGATGTTCTGCTAAAACAAACATGTAAAAGGATACATGATAAAGCATTCTTCGCTAATGGCACACATGCATTGGTCGGCCTTACATTGTGTAGTTGAGCTCCCTTTGTCAGGACTCCATTGAGATAAACACACTAAAAAAACTTCTGGTGGTGTGCCATAGCTTCATGCCACTTCGGCACACTTAGGCTAATTGATGGAGTGATGTCAGCTGATACAGACCCATGCTTTATCAAGTCAGACTCACGTGCTGAGACAAGATAAGACATGTGATATTTGAAGGGAGTATGAATACGACTGAACAGGCTGTGAAAAGAGCTTGGCTTGCTTACATGGCTAAATGCTTCTTGGTCTCATGTCTTAGCTGATCTTTACTTCATAGAGAGAGGCACAGCTGCAAACTTCTAGCATTCCTGTGGACCCTGGTCCCTCTTGCTGACTTGTGCTGTCTCTCTTAAGTCATGCCATCACTACTGCTACCACAACTCTACCAAACTACACTGCTGGTATATCTGTAAGGTATTTACAAGTAGATTGAGTTGCTGCTGTTAATCTATAAACTGAACTGTTGATTTCCTGACAATACAGATATTTGGTCCAAAAAACAATTTCTAAACACTTCCCCCATATTCTTTCTTTTCCACTACCTCTGGTGGGTGGTGGTCTAAAAGAAAGGTTAAAACATTTTTAAAACCACCATTAAAAATAAACTTTTAAAAAATTAAAATTACAATGAATGAAATATAAATTTCAAAGACATTAAGTGAGTTCATAAAGCCATTCTGATGACAGAGTCTCAAGCCAAGGATCATGTGATCCCTAAGTCAGTTGCAGGTTTACAACTCTGAGGAGACAGTATCAGAAAGAAAACATAATGGTGGTGGTGGTGGTAAGGTAAAATAAGGAATGATAAAGATATTTTGTGATGATAAGGATATGGTCATGATAATAATGGTCATTGATATCTATTTAAAATGTATCATGTGCCAAATATAGTGCTGAACTTTACAAAATGTAATTTAAGCTTTATAATGTTCATATGAAATAGTCACAATTTTCTTTTACTTAATTTTACTTTGAAGAACCTGAACTCAGAATAGTAAAGAAATGAACATATAAGAGGGAACCTCCCACCATTGCTATGACCCTAGACTAAACTGTTTCAAAACAGGCACCCCCAGATGCCCTAACAACCAACTACCAGCTCATGTTGAGCACCCCAAATCTGACTCAGATAAGAACTGCCTACCCAAGGCCAATCTGCACAACTGTGAACTAACCAAAAGTTATTTTAACCCATTTAACTGAGGGGTGGTTTGCCTCCAAGTAATACATAAGGGACAGTGTTGGCTTGGTCCCTGGTGTACGCAAGCATGTCAGTCACAGTCATCTACTGTGGGATTGTCTTTAAAGTCTGAGGCAAAGGACAGGCCCCTCAGGACTGTTCTCATACAATACCCTTGGCACACAACATTGGCGACACCTTATGAGCCTGCTGCATCCCAATTTTCCAAGCATGTAATTTGTTGTGCTTCTGTGCTACACACAGCTACACAAACTCTGTCCTATCAATATTTAATTCTGGCCATTCAACTCTCCAGTTTCATCTGCCTTATATGAGCTCAAGGCAGTCATGTGTGTCCAAGCACGAATATTTCATCAACACCAGCTTGGGTGTGTAGAATACTAAGCATCTTCAGAAAGATGTTCTAGAAATTGTTCAAGTTCTCGATTCAATGGTTCCATTTGTATATGCTAGAAATGGCATTTACATTCTCTTTAATAAAATGCTAATTATTTATCAAATAGGATGCCATAATTTAAGTTATCCATGTTCAAATCTATCCTAATTTATAAATTCTTCAGACTGTATATCCTATTCTTTGGAATCACCATGATTAGTGCAAAGCCTAACATATTATATCCTTAGTACAGTGTATGAAGTCCAACAATCAGTCAGGCAATAAACCATAGGCAGAGTCCCAGCATCATACTCATTCATGAATAGGACCACAGAATGACAGTGTCCTGGTCCTGTTTTGCACAACACACTTCTGTTCTGTGTCCCAACATGAAATGTCAAAGGTTTCCATTAGTTCCACAAGATCCTTGCTTTTGACATCACTTTGATGCACAGTCTCTAATAAGTAATTATAAAACATACTTTCCTAGGCTGGGTGGTGGTGGCGCACACCTTTGATCCTAGCACTTGGGAGGCAGAGGCAGGTGGATTTCTGAGTTCGAGGCCAGCCTGGTCTACAAAGTGAGTTCCAGGACAGCCAGGATTACACAGAGAAACCCTGTCTCGAAAAAAACAAACAAACAAACAAACAAACAAA
>NC_034599.1:46625737-46626433 GCF_900095145.1 Mus pahari | reverse complement strand
CAGGAAGAATAGCCAGGCATGGTGGCTTTAATCCCAGCACTGGGGAGGCAGAGGCAGGCAGATTTCTGAGGTTGAGGCCAGCCTGGTCTACAAAGTGAGTTCCAGGACAGCTAGGGCTATACAGAGAAACCCTGTCAAGAAAAAACCAAAAACAACAACAACAACAACAACAAAAAAAAAAAAAAAAAAAAAAAACAAACCATACTTTCCTTCAGCATTTCTACAAAAATAAAGATCTGGTGTAAAGAAGCAACATCTGCAGCGCTGTCAGCATAGGGAAAGGACAAACCACTGCTATTAAAGGTTTTTTTGTCAAGATAATATCTTCTCCACTAAGTCAACATCTATTGCCCTGCTTTAAGGAACTTTCTATGATGATCCCTGCAACCCAAATTTTGCTTCATTTTAAAAGCATTTATTTGCCTTCAAATATAAATTAGTAAGGACCAACAGGTGGTAAGTGATCAATAAACCTTTGTCAATTGAAAAATCATATCCATAGATACTGTGGTAGACAGATCCTTATGTGACCTTCAAGATTCTCTCCTCGTGGTGAGCACAAACTGTAAATCAGTTTTAGGAAAAGTGTGTCTACTGCAGTGAAAGCAAGATCTGTGAAGATGAAAGTCTGGGACCACCATACCCACGATTAATTATAGGACAAAACTGAGAAACTACTCTTTTTTTTTTTTTTTT
>NC_034599.1:46623775-46625726 GCF_900095145.1 Mus pahari | reverse complement strand
CTGCTCTCGGGCGCACTCCCCTCCTCGGGTGAGGAAAGGCGCTGGATGCCAGGCGGACACCCCTCCTCGGTCGGGGAGGCAAGGTGTTGGGTGCTGGATCAGCCTGCGGACAGCCGCCAGGCGAGAGAAACTACTCTTTTACACAGGGTCTTGCTATGCAGCCTAGGTTGGTCTCAAACACATTACTTCTACCTTTAGTTCCACAGGGATAAGAGTGCAGATACCAGTCAATGTGCTTGGTCAGATGAAGAGATCTTACAGGTGGGACTAAGGTTTTTATATTAATTACAAAGAGTAATCCTGCACAGATCATCCTTAGTTAGGGTTTCTATTGCTACAATTAAACACTGAGACAAATGTGCAAGCTGGGGAAGAAAGGGTGTATTTGACTTACACTTCCACACTGATGTTCATCTCTGAAGGACATCAGGACAGGAACTCAAACAGGGTAGGATCCTGGAGGCAGGAACTGATGCAGAGGCCATGGAAAGGGGGTGCCGATTACTAGCTTTATACATGGCTTTGCTCAACCTGCTTTCTTGTAGAACCCAGGGCCACTAGTCCAGGTATGGCACCAACTACCATGGGCTGAGCCCTTCCCCATTGCTCACTAATTGAGAAATTACTTTATAGCTAGATCTCATGGAGGCATTTCCTCAACTGAGGCTCCTTCCTCTCTGATGACTCTAACTTGTATGAAATTGACACAAAACTAACCACTACAGATCTTATTGAATGACTAACTAAACTGGTTATTTTCCATTGCTGTGATAAAATGCCATGACCCAGAGTGACTTACAGAAGAGAAAGATGATGTGGCCCGTGGCTATAGATAGATAAGAATTCACCTTGGCAGGGAGGCATGGCAGCGGCAATAGAAAGTTAAGAGATCACATCTCAACCACAAGCACAAAGTGGAGAGGGCAAGCCAGAAGGAAGCCAAGGTGATGGACACTTTTCAGAAACACTGAGGGAAGAGCGTGGTCCTCAGAATCTAACTGTAAAAGTCTGATCTTCCAGGCCCCCTTGGGTAGTCTAATGTGCCCACAGCTAAGGAGGGGATGTTGGCAGTGGATGTTTGCTCTTTTTTTTGGCTTTTATGAGATATAAGACCTTCCATGTTACAAGTTTAGTACATTTGCCATGGGGGCCTAAGGGTCCCAAGAGGAGGGTTGTTTTGTAACAATGGCCCTCCAATATTTCATGACCTTTGGCCTCAGCTTATTTTTTTCTGCAGAGATGATATGTCTTCAGATCAAATGCCTACCACAGGACATGCTTATGCTGTGACGCTCCTAAGAACTGTAATGCAGCCAGACCCACCCCTCCACGGATTGTTGTATCACAGGGAGAAACTACATCTAGCTCTTCATGATGTTTTGGGCATGACTGTCTCTATTCATAAATCCCAAGCCTTCAACCATCCTCTATCCAGTACTCTTTCTACTTGATTAATCTTTTATTATAATTTAAGTAGCTTCCTCTTCTCCAATCCATCAGTTACTACAAGAGATTTCTTAATGCCATCCAACAAGGAAACTATTTCTTCCACAACACTCTCAGAAAGTAGCAGGTCCTTCACAATCTTCCAATGACATCATCCCTAGGAACATAATGATTTGGGGACAAATTTCTAACTGTATAGATGGATAAAAAGTCAAGGCCAGGTTCCTATCTTCTACAGCCATTTGCACTGTTATATTAGTAGCTAATGGGTAAGCATTAACTCGATCATGAGCTTTATATTCAATGTTTATAATAAGAAAGAGTTCCAATATACAACCACTCTGGAAATCAGTCTGGCGGTTCCTCAGAAAATTGGACATAGTACTACTGGAGGACCCAGCAATACTTCTTCTGGGCATATACCCAGAAGATCTTCCAACTGGTAATAAGGACACATGCTCCACTACATTCATAGCAGTCTTTTTTTATAATAGCCAGAAGCTGG